>NW_028229975.1:0-37422 GCF_053477565.2 Lygodium microphyllum | reverse complement strand
ACCATAGCTTTAAGGGTTTTGAAATGCCCAAAAACTTCACTTTTCTTTTTCATAAAATACACCCAAACTTTTCTGCTATAGTCATCAATAAAAGTGACAAAATAATGACAGCCTCCAAGAGATGCAGCTTTAGTAGTCCACACATTAGAGTGGATTAATTCCAATGGCTTCTCACTCTCTTGAACATGTCTAGGAAATGGTTTCCTTGCCTGTTTTCCAAATTGACAGGCTTCACATACCTTATGCATTTCTGCAACCTTGAATTTAGGCAATCCTGCAACAATAGTTTGGGCCTGCATTGATTTAAGTCGTTGTACATTAACATGAACAATGCGTTTATGCCAGATATCAATATCTGCAACTACACCTGTCCCATGTGCAAACATTGCTGCACTCAGTTCAGACATGTCTGCATCCAATGTAAACATTCTGCCCTTCTTCTTTCCTTTTGCTATCAAGCGACCTTTATTTTTCATATCCTCAACAAAGCATCCATGAGGATTAATTCTGACCTGCAAGCCCTGCTCAACCATTTGACCAACAGAAACCAGATTCTTGGTGATATTCGGGACATGAAATACATCGGACATGTATTTCTTTTTCCCATCCTGCATAGACAAAGGAATTTTTCCAATCTGCACAATAGGATGTGCAGTATCATCACCAGTCTCCACAAATCCTGGTTTTTCCATTTTTCTTGCATCCTCCATCCATTCTGCATGACCTGTCATGTGGTTTGATGCACCTGAGTCAACATACCATACATCATTGCTTTCTTCTGCACTTGTCACAGAATTGTTCATGTGCTGCACCATAAACAAGTGCTCATTTCTGTCATCACCCTGTCTACTAGAAGATGCATAATTCCCTTGTTGCAGTTTTCCATTCATGATGTCATTCTGCTTTTTATAGCAGTCTTTAGCCATATGACCCATTTTACCACAATAGTAGCATTCAACATTGCTGTTTGCATTTTGGCCTCTTTGCCATCCACCACGACCTCTTTGGCTCCCCCTGCCTCTAGAGTTACCACGTCCTCCTCCATAGGATTGGTTTTCTTGAGTTTGCTGCATAATCTGATTTCTACCACGGCCTCCATATCGGCCTCCTCTACCTCTACCTCTACCTCTTCCAGCATTTGAGTAGAAGACAGCTTCTTTTGAAGTTCCTCCTGAAGAAGATGCACCACCATTTCTCTGCTCCTCAGAAATTAGAAGAGCAATCAACTCCTCAAAATCAGGAAATCTTTCACGGACGGAAATGGATGTTCGGAACTGTGCATAATCCTTTCCTAGACCATTCAAGGTCACAGAAACTAAATCATCATCTTCCACTGGCGACCCAATGGAAGCAAGTGCATCTGCAATCTTCTTCACCTTCATGTGGTAGTCATTGATGCTCATATTTTCTCTTTGCACATTATGCAACTCTTGCTTGAGCTGCATTTTCCTGGCTTGCGTATTTGTGCTATACATTTTTGACAAAGTATCCCATGCCTCCTTTGGCGTACTTGCATGTTGAATATGCACAATCATAGAGTCTGAAATGCTGATAGATAGCCAGTACATAACTTTCATGGCTCTCTCATGCCTTGCTTTAAATGCGTGCATTTGCTGTTGATTGGGAACATCAGGAAGAACTGGTTCTTCTTCATTTCCTGCAACAAATTCTCAATATCCTTTTTCCATAAGGAAATTCGTCATTCTAAACTTCCATGCTTGGAAGTTGTTATTGTCAAGCTTTTCAGTGACAATCTGTGAGAGAGAATCAGACGCCATTACAGAACACTGCAAAAAATTCTGTCACTGCAAAGAACACAGCTTTAGCCTCACAAAGGCAAATCTGTAAAACTGACGAAAGTGGTATTTGACCACAGAGTCACTTCCTAGTGACGATTTTGCATAACCAGGAACCAAGGATGATTCTGTAACTCCCAATGTCTCTGTACACAAGCATACAATGCAATTTCTATGGTAACTGTTCACCGACCTATAGAATAGTGGTCGAACAGCATAAAACATGGCTTTTTCCTGAGTGCGTGCAGAAAACTTCCGCCTCCAAAACAGGCCCCGAAATGGCCTCAAATAAAAAAAACAAGGTCGTCGAGGGCTAAAGCCTTCGCCCGTAGCATATACTGCTCTCTTGCTTCACCGCGAAGGGCGTTTCAACCTGAGACAATGCACTCCTGCACTTTCCGGCTGTGCTACCTGCAGAGATCTGCTCCCAAAATAGAAAATGAAAACAACATTGCTCCTGTTACCAGAACACCGCGAGCTTGGCTTGCTTTCTTGAGCTCCTTACCACGAACAAGGCTTTGATACCATGTCAAGATTGTGGGAGAGAAGGAAGGAGTCTCATTTGTAGCTTTCTTACTTGCACAATGGGGGAATACACACAGAGGTGGAGGCTGAAAATAGTTTTCCTCTTCTTAGTTGTGTAAGCCAAAAGAACTCAAGTACAAAGAAATAGAAGAACCCTATATATGGGTCTCAAACCAAACTCAACTAACTAAGGTGGCATACTAACTGAGCCACGAACTAGAGTAGATAAGGATAGCTATCATGTAGCTATTATTCATGGGTGGTGTACCAACCGCGTCTGCCAACTGACAAGTCGGTGACATAAATACACAACGGTCACCCTCGCGTATCACGAGTGGAGCTCGATATCTCAACACAAGACAAGTGGAAGAGTGTAGATCGAGGCCAAGAGCTAACCAAGGTGAGAATGGAACTAGCATGACTGCAGGAATTGGTGAGGAAACCAATGCAACCGCACATCCAATGTGTGCATTGTGGCGGCAACCACCTTTTGGCGGAGTGCCATGATCCTAGATCTAGGCCTTGCACAAATTGTGGTAGGTTTGGCTATGATGCCATGCACTATAGGTTGCCTAGGAGATTCCCCTATGTTTAATAGTACAATCCGCCGTACCTAGGGAACATGCCACTAAATTTCCTTGGAAGAGGAGCCCATCTAGTGCTCCCAGCACCAAACGACCAACCATCCCTAGGATGGAGATCAACCCGGCGGGCATACCTAGGTCACCAAGATCCTACATGACCCATTCACCGAGTGATGCTCTAGTCCATTACGTGGAGGAGCCTAACAAAGACCACAAGCCTACGTGAATCCTTATGTCTCATATGACGAAGAGACAATCCACTGTTGACGATGGACTATCGACTAGTATCGGTGATGGCATTAGGTAGAGGTAGGGGAAGAGGATTCACAAGGCCGATCCAAGATCTAATCTCGTGTTGCACTTGCAGTCACGCATGCCATATCTCATCGCATTGTCTAGAGAGAGGACAAGCGAATAAGGAAAAATCCAACCTCAGATGTATAGAGTGCGACATCACTCATCTCTTTGCCGATTGCCCTAGATGGAAGCTATCCCTATTGAGAGTGGAAAAAGACTCAAATTTTGACTCATTTTTGTTGTTTTTGGTGGACTGAATGATTGATTTGGTATGATTTTTAATTGATTTTAGAATGATTTGAATAGGTTTGGATTGATTTTGATAGCTTATGATATTTTTTGATGAAGATATATTGATGCGATAGGTTCTAATGATGTTCTGATAGCTTTTGTATGATCTTGTTTGAGCATGTTGAGCTTTTGTTTTGCTATGTTTTGTTTGAGTAAGTGAGATTGGGATATTGAATGATGAATTTAGAGGTCTTATGATAGCTTATTGAGTGATTTATGATGGGTTTATTTGGTTTTAGTTGAGCTCAATGTTTGTTGTTTAGTTGCTGTTGAACCTCTGTAGACCTTCTATAGAGCCTATGTTCCTATTCTGTTCTATTCTATAGATCTTCTATATGTATTCTGAGATATGAGGGTGTACTTTGGGAAAATTTTCTAACTTTTGGAAAGGATGAATGTAAGTTTAAAAGAGCTAAAAAAATGGAAGAAGTAGCTATTGAGGACTGAAGAGAAGAATGAAGTGAAGTAACAGTAGTGAGCTATGAAGAGACACTGTAGTGGCTCTAGTGCCCTTTTATACCTCCCATACCTCTTAGAAAGGGCATCCACGACCAAGGGAGGATTATTGAGTATTGTAGTGAAGAGATGATGCACTATTGATTGAGAGAGAAAGAGAGAATCAAATATAGCTAATTTTATCAAAACAATGTATCCTTCTATGAGAGATTGAGAGAGAGAACTATGAAGACAATGAAGATGAATACTATGTGTTTATTTCCATTCACTAGCAACCTCCTCGTGGCATTGGTAACCACCCGAGTGACTATGAGTAAAGGAGACATGCTCAGGTAGCACCACATGCTATGGCAGGAGTTGAAATACTGGGTGGAAGAACCAATGGAGCATGTTGCAGCTGACTTGCAGGATCATGATGCAATCACGCAAATACCCATCTTGACACTGCACTTAGTGCCAAAGTCACTATATGTCAATGCCTTTTTGAAAGGCACTAAGATGCATGCACTCTTGCTGATCCTAGCCCTATGAGACATAACACGGAAAGGAATCATAGATACTGGGGTGAACTGAGTGTGTTGAGCCATGATGTGCTCTAGGTTTGGGAAAATCCACCTGTCAAAATAGCTAGGTTCAATGCCACTATAGCTAATGGAATGAAAGTAAGGCCATTTGGAGTCTTGAAGAATTGGCCAATGAAGATTGCAGGTGTCCAGTTCTCTGTGAACTTCATCATATGAAGGGAGTGGACTATGAAATTTTGCTAGGCCGACCCTAGATGAGAAATGCTCGAGTCATTGAAGATTGCAGTAATGGTTTAATCTTCCTAGGAAACCGAACAGAAGTAGTAAGGGTCGAGATGACCTAGATGCCATCTCTGTCATGCTTAGAGGAGACAAGCCAGTAAGGAAGTTGTACGGGTCTTTGACCAAATACATCCCTTGTCATGAGGATGAGTGAGATTGGATGTACATCCTAGCGACCATTGATCTGTGAGTATGTCAAAGAAGGAGCTCCCAGTGCCACTATGCATGATGGCCAGGAGCTCAAGAAGTCAACCAAGGCCTATCTCTTTCCATGTTCCTAGCAATAGGCTAGAACTTAACAAGATCCTCAAGTATTTGACCAAGAAAATTTATTGGCAACCTCCTCACTAATTTCAAGCCTCTCAAATACCTCCTGGATGAACCTAAGTGGAGATGGACCAAGGCACATGCTCTGAACTTACTGTACAATAGGGCTTTAGTCACTAATGAGGAAGAAGCTAGAGATGAGAGTTTAGGAGATGATGAGCAGACAGAAGGAGGCAATTTCGATGATGAGTAGTACAAGGACTGCTTCTTGGTTAGTGAGGAAAGCAAGGAAGAAATAGACACCATAGAATACGTTACCGAAGGAAGGGTAATAGAGCATATAAGAGCAGACTCCAAGCCCCAAAGAGGGAATGCCTGCTACAGGGTTGAGAGAGTAGTCATGCGGATGGAGTGCGATCGGATCACATTGGAGCAATGGAGTATGAACAAGTAGGAGTAGCCCAACCACTGACAATACCCTTGCTTAGGACAGACGCACCCTTTGAGATATGACCACCAAGAGAAACTCCTTCCTCTAGCGAGGATTGCGAGTTTAACTCCAAATTGGAGGTCAGTACTACGGAGAGTGACCCAGAGATAACTTGAACTCCTAGGACCAAACGCACCAAGGGGGACCTGCCAGTCCACTTGAGGCATAGACAATTGAAGGAAGATAGGAAAGGACATACGAAGAAGTCGGAGGTGGAACAAGAGAAGAAGCCGCAAGACCTACCAAAATGTTTCACGAAGTTAAAAAACGGTGACAAGATAGTGATCCTGTTGGGGGCGAAATGACAAGGATAGTCAAGTGAGTCAATTGAGGGACCTGCCAAGGTCAACGAAGTAAACTTGGCAAGGGAAGGCGAGAAGCCTCGACCTGTGTTTATAGCTGACGGATTGACTAAGGGGGAAGAGGCTAGTCTCATTGCACTCTTGCAAGAGTACGTGGATGCGTTCACCTGGTCCTTAGATGATCTCAAATGAGTGGACCCTAGAGTGGTGATGCATAACATACCGATGGCCCCCGATGCAGTGCCTGTAAAACAACAATCGTACCCTATGAATCCAAAACATGCCCAAGCCGTGAGGGAGGAAATTGATAAGCTAATGAGGGTAGGATTCATTTATGAAATAGAGCACATAGACTGGGTATCAGCTATCATGATAGTCATGAAGAAGAATGGGAAGATACGAGCGTGCATGAACTATCATGTCCCAAATACCTACATGAGAAGTTGCTAGACAAGGCATAGCTGGATGCTCATCTTTTCAGCTTATCTAGCGAGAAAGATTTGTTCAAAGCCGATCTAACACCGTATTGGAAAAATGATATAGTCCAAGTGCTAGAGCACGGTTTGCCCCTAATAGACCTATCGGGAAGGCTAGGCTTAGGAGACTTATTTTGAAAATCTAACCTTACTAGTTGATAGCTGGTCAACTTTATAAGCTAGGGAAAGATAGGGGTTGCTACAATGATGTATGTGCAAACACAAAATGCATGACGTGTTGAGCAAAGCGCATGGAGGAATTGCTGGAGGGCACTTCAACGGGGATACGACAACCCGCAAGGTGTTGCAATCTCAGTTGTGGTGGTCCACCCTATTCTGTGACATTGCTAAGTTCACAAAGCATTGCAATGAGAACCAAAGTACTAAAGTTCCTACACGAAAGGATAAGATGGAGTTGACCCCTATCATTGCATGACAACCCTTCAAGAAATGGGGAGTTGACTTCATTGGATCCATCAGTCCCACATCACAATACTCACAAGCTAGATACATCATCGTAGCAACTGACTATCTCATGAAATGGGCCGAGGCATGAGCCACTAGGAAGAACAACACTAGGATCACAAAAAAGTTCTTGTGGGAGCAAGTTATCTCACGATTTGGTTGCCCTATTGAATTAGTAAACGACCAAGGAACGCACTTCATTAATGAGGTGATTGCCCATCTGCTCTCAACGTTTGTAGTCATCCATAGGAAATCCTCACCCTACTACCCTTAAGCTAATGGCCAAGTAGAATCCACGAACAAGATCTTAGTCAATGTCCTTACGAAGGTAGTTTCAACCTCATGAAGTGATTGGGACAACAAACTTATGGCAACATTATGGGTTTATTAGATGGCCTATAAACCGATTGTAGGACAAATGCCCTTTAGGCTAACCTACAGGACTGAGGCAATCTTGCCATTAGAATTCTTTGTCCCTAGCTTGAGGATAGCAGTGCAACAGAGATGGGAAGGAAAGGAATCTTGGACTAACTACCTCATGGAATTGGAATGACTCATTGAGACTCGGTTCCTAGCCACCCATGCCCTAATTTGTGAGAAAGCATGGCGGAAGATGTGGTTTGACAAGCATGTCAAACAACGTGACTTTGAGCAGGGAGACCTTGTTTTTCTCTACTCGATAAAGGGCCACAAGCAAAAAATGAAATTTCAAGGGTTGGGACCTTTCCGAGTGCGCACCATTAGTAGGATGGGCAACATAGGACTTGAAACCCTTGAAGGTGAGGGCATAGGATTCTTTAATGGAAATCACATGAAGAAGTACTACCATCCCACACACCCACTACATGAGCCCCCTATGCTAGAAGCCCCTATCAATGTCCACGTAGCCACCATCACCAAACTAGAGGACGAGGATGAAGAGGTAGTAGCACTAGCATACCTATGCATCACAGCCACTGCGCGGTGCACACACACTTTTGAGGTCTTGATTGATGAGGGAGCACTCATGCTCATTGGACCCTCATTGGTCAACCACAGTTATAGCCCACCAACAGTAAACTCAACCCATTCGGGGCAAGCCATATGCACTCTTAGGGAAGTGTAGAATTGCAATCTCTATTGAGTTTGAGAGCTTATCAGTCATCTTCTATGTATTGCCAAACATGAAGGATGCAGGTCACTGTTAGGACGTAATTTTAAGAAGCAAGCACAATGCAACGTAGATTAGGATCTGTAGCATATTCACCTTGTCATTGGCAACATTCAAATTGGGACAACTTTTAGCAAGGGCAACAAGGTTCCACTCAAGCCTGTTATGCCACCTATAGAGCTATCTAGGGGACCAAGCCTAGGGAGGGGGGTTGTGACTCATCAACAACCCACCCGAACTACAAAACCACTACCAACAAAGGCCATCCCCAAAGCCATAGATCCCATGCTTAAATGGGCACTGAAGCACCAAAAGCGACCTACTTGTAGCCAGCAAACCCAGCCCCACACACCTAATGACTGTCACTCAAGACCTAAGAAACTGACACGACACTATCAATCTAGGCGCACAATCAAGCCATGATGGATCCCCAAAGATTTGTTGTTGCAAACCCAAGGATACTATGAAGGCAACACCTGGATATGGGTGCCCTAGAAAGGAAATCCTAGAGGCATAACCCAACCACGACCATTGCTTGCCACCCCATCTCCAAGAAGCCACACTCATGCTAAGGCAGGGAACAACTAGGAAACCCAAGCTGCAAAGCCTATAGAACCCACAATAGTTGTTGCTCTCAAAAAACCCCAACCAATCTATCGACCCAAACAACATCTTGATACCCTGGGATCATCTAAGCCTAAGGAGCTTGGCACCCCAGTGGCTATGGAAGAAGAGGGAAACGCACCACCTTTGCCATTGGAGCCACCCTCTGTACCCCAAAGAAGCATTGGACACACAGATTAGACTACAGAGCTACCCTTAGACACACCACTGTCAAGTCCACTGCCACTGAACCATCATTGTCTAGCCCAATTCCACTGCAACCCCCAGTAGGTCTTAGACCTTCCTACAAGCAATGTTCATTCTGAACGTTTGCCAAGGACCTTGCTAAGAATACGAGAGATGACTTGGTGACTTGCATCAAGCTCTTGGACAACACTTTCACCACATTCACTACTGGGAGCTATAAAAGACTTGACCTCAACTAGCTTGATGAACCCCTTGCCTCTGATGTTTGTTCTTTATCCTACACTTGGAAAGAATACAAGTTCATAACCGTAAAAATTCCCAAGGTCGCAAAGGAGTTGATCAATAATGGTGAAATCTCAAAAGAGCAAGTGCTCATCAGATGGCTAATAACATCATATCAAAAGCCCCAAATGCTTGTGTCACCCGTTGAGCTTGAGAAACTCACTTGCCTCATTGAATCTAACTCATTGTTCCTTCAAAAATGGTGTAACCTATGTCTCCAATGTGGGAGAAACGGGGTTTCCAAGTAATGACTAATGCTGAGTAGTGACGTGCGATAAAAACAACCAAGTATTGACCCAACTTATGTAGCACCAACCTCTTTCAGGGTCTTGGCTATCACTCAAAACAAACACCTAAATGACCAGGTCTTGGCCCACCCTTACATTGATTTCATTCTTACAGAAGAGGAACTACATGTGGCTAGCCGTGTTAACTCAGGGTGAATTTCTAATCAATGTCTTAACTTACATTATCCAAGTATGTGTTAGCCCTCATAATCTCGATCGTCATGCCCACTTAGAATATATTTACCGCATCACAGAGGAGCGGGAAATGGAAAAAAAGAAAAGAAAAAAAAGGTGTCTTAATTGGCAACTAGACCTTGGAAAAAATTAAATGCACAGGCACGACCCTCAAGAAGTCTTAGAGTCGCCCAAGGAGAGTAAAAGAATGAAAAGTGCACCATTAAGTGCGAAAACACTTCCAAAACCTTGTAAGAGAGTGCCAGGCTCACTCCTGTGCAAATTGTATGCATTAGTTGGGGATAGGATAGACTAGAACGGTGGGAAATGAGAAATGGGCCTGGGCTAATGGCCGGCCATGTAAAAAAGGGGGATGATCGCCCATGAAAAATAGGGCATGTATATAAAGTTGAAAAGTGAATGGGAAGCTCATTCTTGTGTGTGGCCAAAGCTTCTTCTTCTTCTTCTCTTGTTTCTTGCCTTCTTGCTTGTGCTTGAGAGAGGGATTGAGAGAGAGTGAGGGAGTGATTGTGTGAGAGTGAGGGATCTTGGAGAAGAAGCTCTCCATCTTCTCTCTTCATCTTCTCCTCCTCTCTTCTCTTCTCTTGTCTCGCACGTGGCTATGGAGGATGAAGCTCATGGGAGAGGGATTGAGGTTGCTTGAGCTTGCCTCAAGGATCGTGGAGCTACCGGTGTGCAAGAAAGAGGATGATACTCGATCGAGCATCAAGGTAAGCTCACTACACCCGTAAGGTAGGCATTGCGCATCGGCTATGTGAGAGGTAGCCATGGCCGCTCGGTTCGAAACACTTGAGCAATAAGTGGTCCGTAGGTCTCGGGGTAGAGCTCGAAGCTCCCCTCCATTTTGGTTCCGTTGCCGGGACCGACAGAATCGAGCCTTGAGCACCGAGCGCATCAAATCGAGCATAGAAGTAGGATTTGCAGCCTGAACCGGTGCTCGAGATAACTAGGATATTTAGGAGGGTTTAATCCATGAAACAAGTAAGTATTTGGGTTTGTTGGAAGCATTAGATTAGGACTGCTATTTTGCATTTCTGTTTTGCATGTTGGCTGCACTAGATTAAGGTTAGATTAGGATAAGAAAAGAGAAAATAGAGGTTCTGACCGCCGCTGCTGGAAACAGGGAAACAGGGGACCTGATTCAAGTTTCTGGGTGAAACAGGGAAAGGGAACTGACTGTAAGGTTTTGTAGTGCTGGGAAAGGACCTTAAGAGGCTTGGGAGGCCAGGACAAACCTCATTTCTTTTGTTAGCCCTGAGAGGGAGCCAAGGCAGACCTATAGAGGAAGTGGTGGCCAACCTGGAAGAAGAGAGAAGAGCCATCAAGAGAGCGCTGGAAGGCATAATTGCCTACAACCATGAGCAAAGGTCTAGAAGACTGCAGCAAGACATGGATATGTACGAGGGTAGACGAGTACTAGACCTAGCTAGGGCAGCCAAGTGCAGACCGAATGTAGAGAGGGAACGGGTAGCAGAGGCTGGCATGACATTGAGTGAACTAGTGGCAAAGCGACTCATGGACAATACATCCGTGGAACAGAGTGCTACTGCCCTAGCCATCGCACTACTGTCAGGATTGGGAGTCACACAAGGGGCTAAAGGGCAGGTTAGAATCCCCATAGTAGCAAAACAACTAGCTCGATACGAACCTAGCAGTGACCCATACAGCTTCATGGAGCAGTTCGAGCAAGTATGTGAGGCTAACGATCTTATTGACCCTGCGCAGTGAGCTCAAGCCTTCGGCCTGTGCTTAGGTGACAAGGGGAGGACCTGGTATTCTAGTCTGGATGACACAGAACGTACAAACTTTGCTCGCCTTAAGGGCCTCTTCATCAAGAGGTTTTTGGAGGCGGGGTATTCAGATAACCTCATTGTTAGGTTGATGAACATCAGTCAAAGGGAGAAGGAGGATGTTAGGGATTACATCATTCAGGTGTGCAGCCTCTACAAGAGAATCCTTGCCAATGAGCGACCTACCGAGAGGGCAGTGTCTACAGTGTTCATGAATAGGATTTAGAGTGAGGAGCTCTACAAGGCTTTGGCCAGTAACTCCACCTTACAATGAGACGTGCTAGCTCGAGTCTTCGAGGAGGCAATACGCGTAGATGATCAACTCAGGGAACATAGCATGAGGACTACCAACTAAGATAGTGCAAGCTAGAGGGACCCTGAGAGATCAACCACCTTGGGGGAAAAAGCACCTGCTAGTGTGCAGGATAAGGGAAAGAGTGTAGACCATGACCAAGGGATGGCAGAGATGAGAATGGAGATTGCACGATTGCAAGAGCTCGTGAGAAAGCCTGTGAGATCGCATGTACAATGTGTGTACTGCCGCGGCAATCACCTCCCAGTTGAGTGCCAAGATCCTAGATCTCGACCGTGCTCAAATTACGGTAGGTTCGGGCATGATTGCAGAATGCTGAGGAGATTCCCATACATGCAGTAGTACAACCCTTCATACTTAGGTAATAGGCCACCTAATTTCTTTGGCAGGGGAGCCCAATTAGCTCTTCCAGCACTAACTGACTCAAGACTTGCCATGCCTAAGATGGAGATGAACCCAACTGGTATACCCAGACCACCAGGGCCTTTTGTGACTCACCCATCTAGCGATGCTCCTGTTCACTTTGTGGAGGAGCCTAATGAGGAAGAGACATATGTCAATCCGTACATATCATAGGACGAGGAGGGCAACCCAGTCCTGATGGACTATTGGCGTGCTGGTTGTTAGAAGATGGGCATAGAAACCCACTGTAAGCAAGGGAGTATAAGGGTAGATGGGTGTGAATAGCCCTAAGGGCAGGGGAAACCCTAACCCTAGCTGGAAAAGGGCTATATAAACAGCCTATGGGTCACTATCACTTGTGAGAGAGTGTACCCAAGTTGTACTCTAAGCAACTTAGTAAGCAAGATTTCATTCTTGTACTTTGAGCTCTTCTCTCCCTCTTGTGCACACATTCTACTGCTGCAAACTCTGATTTTCCACATGGTATCAGAGCCATCTCTGATCTCCTCAGCTTCCCTCAGCATCAGTCATCACTAAGTGCACACTAGCTGTCATTTTTCTTCATTCTATCCTTCTTTCCTCCATAGCTGCCTGCAACCTACCTCCATTGGAGGACTTGAGGAGGACAAAGGAGGCCATATCAGCCTGAGATTTCTTCTGGAGACTTCTTCCCCACATCAGGGCGCAGCTCTCTGTAAGCTCAAGCACTGACATAGTCCACGCGTGAGGCCAGCATTGCCAACATTGGAAAAACGGCGCAGTTTCTGACAGCGCAGAATTCGGGCTGCTGTACACGCAGCAGGCGGCGCAATCCGTACGGCTATCTTGGGGCTTTGATAGCCCCCCAAGTGGGCTACCCTCAGCTAAGAGGGCTCTGAGAAATTCTCCCTGTGCTGGCTGCTACAAGCCAAACCCTAACTGTGTTTTTTGGGCAGCCATAGCCAACAAGCTCCAAGCTTGACATTTTGGGATTTTTACACTCTGAGCTTCATTAACAGTGATTCTAATCACTGAAGCAGAGTCTTTGAATCCTATTCCAAAGTCTAAAGCTCTTGGGCATGATTAACGGACATCACCAAGCATTGAGAAGCCGACTTCAAACCGGGTTCCATTCAAGCACTTCACTAAGCTTGACAATAGTGGTCTCTTAACACTAATCATAAATCATCAGTTGAATAGCTTGCTGGACATTCACTAAAACCAGTGAGTTTTTTATTCCTCTTCATACATTGTTGTAAGGTTATGTGTAAAATAAACACATAAACCATTATGCACAAGAAGTGTATTGCATACCGTAAGTGACATTGTCTCAAGTACTTTAGTCAGTAAAATCAATAGCATGAGTGTTATCATACTCTCCTCAGAGTCATCAGCAACAAGCATTGAGATCATAGACAAACCGTGTCCAACACAAGCCTCATCCACTAAGCCGTACCACAAGGAGGAGCCTGAAGTCCAGTCTAGGTTTACTTCATTAAAACCTAAAAAGACTATTAAACCACGGAAGAAGTTTGCACATAAGAAAGGACCACCAAAGTCATACCTGGAAATATTACACTTATATGATTTTCAGCCTTTCTCTTCATTACAACTTTGACTTCACTTTGTCTAAATTGCTTCCGCATTCAGTAAAAGGTTTGTAAGGGACTAGACACTGCCCTTGTCCCAACAAGTGGTAAGACCTTCCCAATGACTACAACATATGCTGATGTCCGTCCTCAAATTCGAAAGTTTGATGGTAAGGATTTCCATCCATGGCAAGTACTTATAAAATACAAAATGATGGAGAGAGGGTATTGGCCTCTTATTCAAGGCAATAGAGTTGTAAACTCTGCAAATATGATTGATATAGAGGATGACCAACGGGCTCAAGCAATCATAATGCTACACTTAGATGAATCCTTGATTCATCATGTTGATAAACTAAACACTGCTAAAGAAAAATGGGATGAGCTTGAAAAGCTCTATGGAGCCACTGGGAAGAATACTAAAATCTTCCTTAAAATTGAATTCTTCAGCTTGGAATACCGTTCAGGAGAAGATTTGGGAAAATTCATTTCTCATATGAAGGGACTTATGGCACAACTTGCTTCTGTACAAGCTCCAATACTTGAAGAAGATGCTATTGCTATTCTCCTAAAAGCTGTAAAACAGGTGTTCCCTACTCTTGTAACCACTCTCACAAACATTCCAGATCCTACTTTGGCAAGTACCATTCAATCCTGTTTGGATGAAGAAAAGAGGAACCACAAAGAAAGCAGCAACAGTCAGGCAACTTCAAATTCCCGTGAACAAGTATTGGTTCATACAGTTCTCACTAAATGTTCTTTCTGCAAGAAAAAAGGACATCTTGTAAACAACTGCTGGAAGAAGTATCCCGAGAAGATGAAATGTAACAAATGCAAGAAGACAGGGCATATAACAAGTAAATGCCCCAACACTCCTGAAATACCCAAAGAATTGGTGGCCAACTATGTCTCCAATTCATCTGAAGATCGACTGTTTTGACTATTTAAATCATCTACCTAGAACAACCTTGTAAGCCTGATTTATAAAGGCATCCAAAAAGGGGGGGATTTTTTACATGTCTTGTAATCCAATGCCACCCTGGCATTGAGGGGGGGTGTTAGAAGATGGGCATAGAAACCCACTGTAAGCAAGGGAGTATAAGGGTAGATGGGTGTGAATAGCCCTAAGGGCAGGGGAAACCCTAACCCTAGCTGGAAAAGGGCTATATAAACAGCCTATGGGTCACTATCACTTGTGAGAGAGTGTACCCAAGTTGTACTCTAAGCAACTTAGTAAGCAAGATTTCATTCTTGTACTTTGAGCTCTTCTCTCCCTCTTGTGCACACATTCTACTGCTGCAAACTCCGATTTTCCACACTGGTGATGGCTTTAGGAAGAGGATGAGGCAGAGGCTTTGGAGGGCCCAGCCAGGATCCTGGACTTGCGGCCACCCAGGCCACATTTCATCACGATGCCCAGAGTGAGAACAAGCTAACAACAACAAAGCGGATCTCCAATAAGTAGAGTGTGGAATCACACATCTGTTTCCTAACTGTCCTAGGCGAAAGCCATCAACCAGCTCTGCCAACATGCCATTGGTGCCTTTGCGGCTCTTTGGAGTGGAAACTTTTGGTAGTGAGGATATGCCCATCCCACTACATGCTATGACGCGAGCTCAAATGAAACAAGCAGGCATCTCCTTGCCAGGGCCAAGTAACCTTGATGCAACCTCAATGGGGAAGAAAAGCCGAAGGAGACAGAAAAAGAGAACCGATGCAAAGATAACCCTTAAAACCGAGGAAACAACTACACTAGTAACGGGAAACAAGGTCACAGACGCAGAGGCAGATACCTCAACTCCTAAGACAGCAGAGCTAGGGAGTGCCAAGGTAGGGGAATATCCCCACCCCAAACGGCAACTCGAGGCTATAGCCAAGGTCAAGGAGTAGGTCAAGGATGCCCAAAAGCACCTCGAGGATGCTGAACCCATATTGGAAGACCCTATGGATGACTTCTCCAGCGTTAGCACACCAGTCTCACCCTCAAAACCACAAGCTGGGAGCATACCTGCACCACTAGGAGCAACTCAGCCAGCAAGACTGGGGGGAAACTTACCAGGGCAGACAGAATGCATGGCCTAGAACTGCTAGCCTCAGAGGAAGGCAAGGGTCCAGTAACCTCCTCACAACCTTGCTGTCCACTCCAGTAACTCTAAGCTTTGAGGATCTGCTTAGGCAAAATCACTCCTTGTGGTAGGAGTTAAAAGACTTGATCGAGGGACACGCAAGACTTGCGGGTGTTGATCCACAAGATCATGATGCAGTTACACGGATCCAAGTCTAACTCTACACTCAAATCCTAAGTCTTTGCACATCAATGCTTTTTGGGAAGGCACTGAAATGCACGTAGTTTTGCCCATCCTAGCCTTAGGAGACATGACTCGAAAAGGAATTGTAGACACAGGCGCCAGTGTTAGCGTGCTAAACCATGCAGTCCTAGAGGCATGGGGAAATCCTCTTGTGGAGACCTCTACGTTCAATATCACACTCGCAAATGGAATGAGGGTAAGACCATTTTGGGTCTTAAAGAATTGGTCGGTAAAGATTGCCGGTGTGTAATTTTCGGTGAACTTCATTGTCATGAAGGGAGTGGATTACGACGTACTATTAGACCGACCTTGGATGAGGAACGCACGGGTCATAGAGGACTGGGGAAATGGATTGATTTTCCTAGGGAACAGAACTAGTGCAGTGAAGGTAGAGATGGACACTTGGATGACGACACTTGTTGACCTAGCTGCCATCTCGGTTATGCTAAAAGGCGATGCTCAAACGACCAAGCCCTATGGATCGCTCGCTAGATATATTCCTTGCCCTGAGGATGAGAGGGATTGGATGCACGTTTTGGCAACCATTGACCTACCATTCTCAGATGAGGAAGGACCGCATCAGCAGGCTGCTAAAGCCGCAACCATGCCAACTGAGGAGCCAGTTGTGCCACTTTGCATGATGGCAGGAAGCTCACTCAACCCAGGCAAAACGGCCTCGTCCCACATCCCCAACAACAAATTAGAGCTTCAGGAAATCGTAGAGTATCTGACCAATAAATTGGATGACAATTTGACTGCTAACTTAAAACCTCTACGTGACCTTTTAGCTAAACCAGAATGGAAATGGACCAAGGTCCACGACCTGAACTTGTTATATAACTAGGCTTTAGTTACTGACGACAAGGAGATTGAAGAGGGAAGCTTAGGGGATGATGAGCAGTCAGAAGGACAGGACTCAGATGATGAGGAGTATGAGGACTGTCACTCTACGGGAGAAGAGAGTGAAGAAGAGATAGACACAATAGAGTACGACACGAAGGGAAAAGCGATAGAACAAATCAGGGCAGACTTGAGGCCTAGGAAAGAAGGGATCAGTCGGAACGAAAAAGGAGTCATGCGAATGGAGTGTGACAGATCCTGGCTAGAACGCATAGGAGCCATGGATTACGAGCAAGCCGGAGTAGCACAACCATGGGTAATCCCAGTGCTCAAGACAGATGCACCTACGGAACTACGACCCCCTAGGGAAACACTTCCTCAAGTGAGGGATGCGAGTTTAACTCAGAGTCACAAGTTAGCACTGAAAGTGATCCCGAGATACCGCAACCCTCTAAGGTCAAACGCACCAAGGGAGACTTGCCAGTCCACCTGAGGCGCAGAAGGCTAAAAGAGGAGGCCAGAAATCAAGCAAGGGACTCAGAAGCCGAAAGGCAGAAGAAACCACAGGATCTGCCCAAACGGTTTACAAAATTTAAAAAGGGTGACAGAGTGGTGATACTGTTAGGTGCAAAAAGACAAGGTCAGACTAGTGAACCGATCGAGGGACCCACCAAAGTCAAAGAGGTTAACTTGGTTGGGGAAGGTGAAAAACCAAGACCGGTGTTCGTTGAGAAGATGACTTGGTGGATGATGAAGAGACCAAACTCGTTGCGCTCCTGCAAGAGTACATTGATGTATTTGCCTGGACATTAGATGAACTTAAGGGAGTCGACCCTAGGGTCGTGACTCATAACATCCCAATGGTCCCAAATGCAGTGCCAACGAAACAACGACCTTACCCCATGAATCCCAAGCACGCCCATGCACTAAAAGAGGAGATTGATAAACTCATGAGGGCAAGTTTCATATATGAGATCGAGCACACGGACTGGGTATCACCTATCGTGATTGTCATGAAAAAAAATGGAAAAATCCAAGTGTGCATGAACTACAAAAAAGTGAATGCCACTACGAAAAGGGATAACTATCCTTTACCTTACACCGAGCACATGCTTGAGAGGGTAGCAGGAAAGGAAGCCTACAGTTTTCTGGATGGGTTCTCGGGCTACAATCAAGTGCAAGTGCACCCTAACGACAGGCACAAAACTGCCTTTTGATGGACCTAAAAACGGGCCGGCACTGGCTCATGCACTAGCCGGACCTCGTCACTATGCACAAGACAACCCCTCGGCCTCGCGGCCAGGAGCGTCTATCAAAATCTCTGCCTTCCTACACATTGCGTTTGTAATACGTTGTAGTCCAACTGATCCTAACCCAATATTACTCCTCAGAGGGAGTCCCTTTCACATAGCCAAAAGGCTCGAATCACATACACACATGGGGTTCCTCCTACGGCTGAATGCCGTCAACCCTCTGCGACTCTCCTACACCTTGGGGATTGGCCCCTCGATGCGTCGCTCCACATTTAGACATTTCGCACAAACGTCGCTCAAGGTACCAAATAAGCGTATCCAGGAATGTACCATTGTCCTTACTTGATTTCCCCTTTTTGATCCCGCGACTAGCCTACAGCATAGGAACCTCACGCTCTCAACGGTGGGTCACAGGCCTACTGAAAACAATTGCTATGCATATCCAGGAGCTGACTCTGATACTTTTAATTTCCTCTAAATGATCATGCAAAGAGGTGGATGCCTAGTGCTCAAACATTTTAAAAACCAGCAGCGTGCAAGTGCAAAACATCTCTTTCATGCTTTTCTTTCTAACCGCTTTGTGCTTCGCTGCAACACCTAGCACCGAAGTGATCTTCGTGCTACTAGGTTTTAATTTTTATCATTATTATTCCGTCCTAGATGCGATGCATATAAAAGCAGAAAATTATTCCTCATGCTCAGCGGCATTTAACCATTTTTTCCACAACTCTACCCTTCCCCGTTGATAGTGCATTATTGCATTCATTTCTTTGAGGGTTTCCTTGTCATTTTATGTGGAGAAAGGAAGGAAACACGCACCAAAACATATAAACAAGGCTGAACTGAAGCATAACTTCATGCCCCAGCCTTGCTATACATCAACAAACATAAATCCTATTTTTCTATATTTTTCGTAGCCCCAAATGTATTTTTCCCCTATTTTTCATGGTTTTTTTATCATTTTCCCGCCATTTTCTTCATTTTCTTGTATTTTTTAAATTGCTGAAAATGAAAACCAGTTTGTGGGCTGTGGCCCTTAGTTCATTTGCAACAAAATTGAAAGATTAGTTGATGTGTATCGACGGTTTTCCCCATTTACATGCCCAACACCCTTGTTTTTCCCCATTTTTCATGCGTTTTCGGGTTTCTTGACATTATTTCGAGCCATGAAATGCATGTTTTTCATAATTTCTGGTTATAAACAGTAAGAACTCAGAAGAATCAGCAACATAATCAAATCTTAGTCCACATGAACGGCATTCCATCAATCAAAAGCATAAAACACTAAATTTTCTTTGTAATTTTTTAGTTTACCGCTTAAACGCGTGTTTCGGGTTTTTTTTCCATGGCTGTAGATTTGAAAAAACAGCAGCACTCCATGTCCAGCAACATCACAAATCACCATTCTCAGCCCGTGGAGCAATCCGGTCCGTGTCGGACAAGCCTTCATCATTCTTTCTTCATTGCTCCTTCCCACACATGAACTGCCTCTTAGAAGAGAGAGAGGGAGGAGAGAGAAATACTAGAATCAGAGATTTCCAAAGAGGGCATCATTGCACGAGCGAAGGGCGGCGATAGAGTCTGCATACAGAGGGAAATGAGGGGCAATGATGATTGGGGGGGGTTGTGTGCAGGCTGTAGATTGATCATCCATCATCCAAGCGAAAAAATCGGGTGCAGTTTCTCCATGCTTCCTCCACGATTTTCTTCCCATGAAATGCATGAAATTTTCATGCTACATTAAAATTTTGGCTCCCAAGGGTCACTTGCCCATTTTGCCAAACTTTGGTCCACCTTTTCAAATCTTGACCGGTTTCTTGGCCATTTCCCCGTCCGGACTCGGAATCGATCTCTGAAAAATCTTGGGCGTCCGGCTTAGCATCCCGCATTGGCCAGTAGCTCGTGCCAACCCGCACGACTGTCTGAAAAATTATGAAAAATCAACAAGTGTCGCTCGGGCGCCTTTAAAGCACTTTGGCGCTTAAAATCGTCCTAGATTGAGCCGCCGCCTTTGACGGTGAATATTTTTCCCTTGATATTCATAATTTTTAGCTATTTTTAAGCACTTCCCGTCACCTAAATTCCGCTCTCATTGGCGACCACGGGATAGGGCGACTCAGCCCGTCGAATCCACGAACATATCTGCACATAAACAACCAAAGAAGCATCAAACTGATACAAAACAAATATATAATAAAACTCAGCACAATGCTCCCCCTACCCCTGGCAGAACCAAGGCATGACATCCACAAGGAGTAGGCCTAGCATCATTTAATAGAAGATCCGAAGCGAATCACTAACCAGCTGCTCCAACACAGCCAAACGAAAAAGAACTGCCAAAGAGGTTGCCCTAAGTGGTAGTCTGAACTACTTACCAACTAAAGACAACACAACTAGGAGCTCCTACAAGGCGAGGACTCCTATAGCCTGATCAAAGGATATTTTCTTTCAGTATATCTCTTCTTTGAGGGTTTTTATTGGATGAACATACTTGGGCATGTAAAAAGGAGGGAGTTGAGCGTAGTGACCCAAGGAGAACAGGGCATCGGTCTCAGGACCTGTCTCGGCACCCAAGAACCTACCAAGCCCTCGCAAGGCGACACTTAATCCTTTTCTAACGCTCACTTTTATTTTCGCTCCAACCTTCCTTGTTGTGATATTATGTTTCCAGCAAGAAGCCACCCCTAGGAAGACAAGGTATCGGCCCCGGGTCTGACTCGGCCCCAGGAACCTACCAGGCCTTCGCAAGGCAATGATCAACTGCTTATATATTTTCATTTCTTTTCTTTTCATTGATAGGGGTTAGAACCCCTTTTTACACACCTTCGCATTTATATTCATCTTTTAGGATATTCAGGATTTCTTGACATCATTATGATTATCTTCTAGCAGGCTTCTCTAACTGCCTCACTACTAATAGGAACTCCTAGAACGGCTGCCTAGCAGGTTAGCAGGATAGGGCCACTAGGACTTCCTTCTAAAACAGGTCTTTCAATGCCTAACAATGTCTTTACAGGAGGCAATGACTGCTCCGACCTCCCTCAAATATACTTAGCCTAAACCTGGGACTTCATGCCTTGGTTGCCGGTCCCCAACAAAAGAGATCCCCTGGACAAGTACAAATACACATATAACAGGAAAGAAAGGTACTCGTAAAGGAGAAATATCACCTGGATTGGCTGCAAGAAGCTTCCATCGCAGCAAAGGCTCCCCCAGGCTCCACAAAATTCCACGAACCACGAAACCTGTCCAGCACAACACTTAAAACAAAAACCCGATTAAACGCACCCGCACTAGACAGGGAAATGGCCCTCTTGGCCTAATGAAATCAAACACTTTACTACAAAACTGCATCGGCCCTCTTGGCCTAATGAAATAAAACAATACTATGCATAACATCCTCCTGGAAACAACCATGATAGACATCAAAGCATACTATTCCCAGGGGAACAGGGCTTGTAGCCCTAAACTAGGTGCAGTAGATTATGACCTATCCCTCCTGCGTATATCGCAAGAGGTGTTCACATCACATGTCGTCGAATCAGTCTATGGGTCCGAGATAATAAAGGCAGATGAGTCTCGCTTACCCTCTGCATCACCCAAATCAACCATCGTCTGCCAAAGAGGGCATGTTCAGAAAGCATACCCCACAAACGACCAGGTCCTGTCTCACCATCAATAGATATATCGGGACAAGGGCCACAATTAAAGAAGAGGTCCTCTTCATACGCAAGATTAGCCAATGAATCGGCAAACTGATTCCAATTCCGTGGAATCAGCTGAAAAGATACTCTATCGAATTCGTCTAGCAGGGCTATGGCAGTGTGATGGTACATACAAAGGATCGGGTTCCGCACCATGTACGTCCCATTGAGTTGATTTAAAACCAACTGAGAATCCCCTTTCACGAACAACTGGCGGATACCACCCTTTTTTGCAATATTCAAACCCATGATCAGGGCTTTGTATTCGGCCATATTATTAGTAAAATTCGCCCCGAGATAAGCAGCTAACTTCATGATAATGCATCGTCGGGGGTCTCGGATGACAACTCCTACACTTCCTTTTTTGCATGCACCCCTGGACGCCCCATCAAAGTACAAGGTGTACGTCCATAAAGGGTTTACATATCTTGCCATCCTGGACTCTACGCGTAATTATGGTAATCGAAATTCAGCATATTCAACGGGTGGACTGTAGGCTCCATCCCTCCATCATCATTGAATTCAACAGGGATGCTCGTCAAAATTTGTAGGCAGTGATGGCAAAAGACCTTGATTTCCCAAATAAATGTCCTGCCTTCTTGCTCAATCACCTTGTATCCTTTGCTCCACCAAATGAGCTTTCCCTGATGATATCTCTGTTCCAAATATGGGTGTTCTAAATAAGGGATCAGACGACCCATCAACCTCTATCACGATTTCCTTGCAGATGTTTGATCGATCTTTCCTAGACCTGCAAGGCAGTCATAGCATTAGTGCAATCAGAAGTAATAAGGTTTAATCTTATTAAGATTAACCTTATTTTTAAATTCTATCCCCTCAAGGTCAGCTAACAAAACTGTGGATTTATTCTTTCCTATTCTAACGATCTTATAGGGCCCATCCCATTTGGGTTCTAGCTTGCCTGGGAATAATTCACGTCGTGCGTCATAATACAGAACAAGCTATCCTTTCTTGAAGGTGTATTTCTTGGCTTTGAGGTCGTGTAGCTTCTTCATTCGGCGCTTCGCTACTTCTTGGTGCAATAAGCTCTGCAACTTAAGCTCATCTAAATGTGCCAGTGTCGTCAAGCGCTCAAAAAGAGCGTCTTCATCGCTCAAAGAATGATTGATGGCAAACCGAATAGTCGGCAGCTCAATCTCTAAAGGCAAGACACACTCCTCCCCATATACTAACTTGAACGGGGTATGGCCAGTGGCTCGTTTGAAAGTCGTATTATAAGCCCACACTGCCACGTATAACTTTTTATCCCAATCCTGTTTCTTTTCCGACACAATTTTGGACAGGATGCCCACAAGCTGCTTGTTGGTACTTTTGACTTACCCATTGGCTTGCGGATTATATGGGGTTGTCTTGTTATGCTTGATGTTCCACAACTCTGTCAAACCTTTGATCACCTTATTCAGGAAATGAGTTCCGCGGTCCGACACTAATTCTTTCGGTGGACCAAACCGGCATATTATCTGCTCTAAAAGGAAACTAGCAGTTTCTTTAGCATCATCTTTCCTTGTTGCACGTGCTTCTGACCACTTTGTGAAGTAGTCAGTTGCTACAATGATGTACCGCTTTTGCGTAGTCGATGACGGAGTAATAGGACCCACAAAGTCGATTCCCCACTTCTCAAATGGAAGTATCGCCATAATAGGGGTGAGTGGTCGTTTCCTATTCTCTCGACTATCATGTCGTTGGCAAATATCGCATCTCTTAACATACGCAAACGCATCCTGGAAGATGGCAGGCCACCAATAACCTGCTCTTAAAGCCTTTTGTGCTGTGAGTCGTCCAGCAAAATGGCCACCGCAAGCGGAATCATGGCACTCCTCCAAAATGAATGGTACCTCGTCAGGCATCACACACCGGCGATAGATGTCATCAACCCCTTGCCGATATAATGTACCTGCGATCAAGGCAAACTTTAACGCTTGCTGCTTAATTTTCCTTTTCTCAGCCTTAGATAGTTCGGATCCCGCCTCCCCCGTTGATAAATAATGCGTTATTGCAGCATACCAGGAGGGAATAGATGCCGTATCTATTTTGAATATCATCTCCATGTCACTACCTTCAGCCACAGATTCTTTTGGCTCCCCAAAGTCCACTAGACATTCCACGATGCCTTGCAACCTTGGTGGCTTACTCTTGATTTCATAATCAAATTCCTGCAAAGTGATCAACCACTTTGCTAGACGATCAGGCGGCTGTAGCTTATTCATCAATAGTCGAAGTCCCTCCGCCTTCGTATAAAGCACGACTTTCTCATAGAGAATGTAATGCCTGAACTTCTTGGTCCCAAAGACCATCGCTAGACACAGCTTCTCCATGTAGGTGTAATTGATTTCGGATACCCCCAGCTTCCGGCTGGCAAAAGCAATTGGGTGGTACCACTTCTCTTCCCAAATTTGGGCTAAACAGCAGCTGATACTATACATGGTGGCTGCTGAAAATATATAGAACACCTCACCTCTTTTAGGTGCTTTTAAAACGGGCGCTCTTGCTAGCTCTTGTTTCACATCCTCGAATGCTACCTTACAAGGGTCACCCCACACAAACGAACAGCTAAAGGACAATAAATTTGTAAGTGGCAACGTTCTTTCTGCTAAGGCGTTAATGAATCTACGGTAGTAACCAACCGAAGACAGAAAGCTATGAACTTCTTTCGGAGTGCGTGGTGGACCCATGGCAACTATAACTTTGACCTTCTCGGGGTCTGTCGCAATTCCTACCGAACTGACCACATGGCCCAGCAATAGCCCATAAGGTACTCCAAAAGCACACTTCCGTGGGTTTAGGGCGATGCAAAATTGTCTACAGCGCTCAAAGCATTTTCTCAAAATGATCAACTGCCTTTCTCTCACGGTGGCGGCCCCTAAGTCATCAATAAACACCCTCAACTCTTCAGGGGATATGTCACCGAATGTCTTATCGGCTGTTCGTTGCCACGAACCAGGCGCATTGCATAAACCAAAGGCCATCACATGGTACGCAAAAGTACCAAATACGGTAATGAAAGTTGTTTTCAACTTGTCCTCTTCTGCAATTGCCATTTGGTTGTATCCTGCAAAGCAATCCATAAACGAATATATCTCCCTACCCGCTAATTGATCCAAAATCTGGTCAATAAATGGTAATGGGTAGTAGTCCTTAACTGTCTGCTTATTCAGCTCCCTAAAGTCTACACATAAACGGATCTGATTATTCTTCTTCTTTCTAATCACAACTGGCGAACACCATTCCGTGTGTTGCACAGGAAAAATCAAACCCGCTTTTCGAAGCTTCTGTAACTCTTCAAACAGCCCGTCCCTCAATTCGAAAGGCATACGCCTTACTTTCTGCCGTATAGGACGACTGCCCTCTTTCAACGGAATTGTATGAACAGCAAGGCTAGGAGGGATGCCTCTCAACTCATCATAACTCCAGGCAAAAATATCACGGAATTCCTGGATCAAGGCCACGTAGTCCTCCCTTTCTACTGTGCTGAGCATAGAGCCTAATTTGATTGGCCGCGAATCACCAAGCGTACCAAGGTCTAGCTCGATAACATCTGCATCTCTTATACGCTCTTGGCCCTCTATCGGCTCGTTCAAAGTGATCTGATAGATGTCCTCCGTGGTGGATCCCTCTTTGGACTCATCACTCGATGATGTCTCACTAGCAGATAAATCTTCTAATGTCTCCAATTCTGTAGAAGATAGAGGAGCTCTCTCACTCTGCGGGGACTCAGGATAAGCATCAACCACCACACGCTGGGCACCTCTGCCGAATATCAATCGACCGGCGGGTATATCCACTTGGCAATCCGCTTGCAAGATCCAAGGTCGTCCAAGTAATACTTGGTAACTTGGCCGCCCTGCAAAACGAATCACCCTAAAGTCCAACATGCATTCTACATTTGCAACAGTGACATGGACCTTAGTAATGCAGCCTTCCGGCTGTCTCAAACTGTCATCTGCCATTCTGAGAATTGTGGAGGTATCTTTCTGAATCGCAAGACCCAACCTTTCCATCAGTTCAGAACTCATAATGTTAACAGATGATCCCGTGTCGACAATGGCATAATCTACTAATATCCCATCGACATAGGCTGCAACCCTTGGGCAATGCTTCTCAGCATGCTCGAACCAGTCATCACCAACTCGCGCAATACCCAAAGGTTCTACGATATACCCGGTACGTAGGATCTTTCTAAATTCCTTGCGTACTCCTAGGGAAAGCTTAATAAGCTGCAAAAGGTTCACATCCGGCTTGACTTCGCAAAGAGAGCTCGCCAAATCGAATTCATGATAGTTCGATAGAGCTCGCTTTTCACGCCAAACCATCCGCTCTTTAGGTCGCTGAACTGGCTTTATTGCCTCTTTCTTAACTTTCACCTTCTTCTTTGGTGCTTCCTTATCGGCTTTACTCTCTACGGGCTTCAAAGGTCCCCCTTCTAGGGCAGGATCCAAAACTTGCGTTCCTTTGTCGCCTTGTTTAGGGTTTCCGTCGACAGGCTTATCCATTTCGGCTTCTCTACCCTTTTTACCTCTTGTAAGGACAGCTCGTAGATTAGAGGTTTTAGCATCATTAACGCGTACAGCCTCAATCAAACTAACCCCACTACCACTTGGTAGCTCCTCCACTGTAGTCTTTGGTCGTTGAAGTATTTGTTTAGGCCCATTTTCTGGCTGGGAATCATTTCCTTGGGCACGATGATTAACAGGCCCTGGTTGCCGACTACCACGCTGGAGAGAACTAATCTTACTCCAGCAAGTAGCTGCTAAATGGCCAGATTTTCCACAAATGTCACACTTAACATTTGGGCAATTTCTTGGATAGTGCTGCCCGCCACACCATTTACAACTAAACCTCGACGGTGCACCCTCCTCTGGGTATCTACTTCCTATCAACTTTTGTTGTTTTTTAAGGAAGTTGACATCAACGGCTATTTGTCGATACTGCTCCGTAATCATGTCGGTATAATGCTTCATCATGTCCTTAACCTCGCCAAGAACATTGGAAGAACTCGACTCATAGCCTTGGTCATTACCATGTCGCTCCATCGGCCTAACAATTCGATTAGGCAGAGGTTGTTGAGTCACAGGCATGGTATTAGGATTGACCGCCTGGCCTCCACCATTTGGAGCCATTTGACTACCCGTCGGCATCGACATGCTAGGGGGAGCTGGTAATAAAGGGACACTCTGTATCATGTTCCCTCTCCCATTAGGGTTAGCCATCGCTATCCCTTGGCCACTACTGCCATTGGCTATTGCCATATTGTTTCCCAATACTAAACCCATGTTCGAATTGCCTCTAGAAGCATAGGCGGCTTGTAGTCGGGATTCCACCTCTTGTGCTCGTGTAATGGCAGTATCTATATCCCCCAAGGGAACACTACTCAACTGCAATTGGATATTAAAGTCCAAACCATGTAGGAAATATTGCAATTGGGCAGCTGCGGGGATAGGAATAGAGGTGTCCAACTTACGGAAGACCTCTTTTATCTTCTTTGCATAAGCACGAATATCCTCGTGTGGATCTTGGCGGGTCACGTTGAGTACACGCAACCAATACTGCCCACCCCTTTCAGGGGCAAACTCCCTTCGAAAAGCTCCATAAAATGCATCAATGTTCAATATGGTTCCGGCTTCTAAACCATGATACCATATAGCAGCTCTTCCGTTGAGAGTCATGTTGAAGAACATCATTACATGCCCTTCTTCTTGAATGCGACAGTTAAACATCAGCTTTTGAAACTCCCTAATGTGGAGTTCCGCATCTTCCTCAACTAGCCCATTAAAAATGGGTAGCGGGTAACCTAGAGCCGGCAAATCCGTCGTTCCTGCTGGAATTGCAATAGGCTGCGCCATGACGCGGATTGGATTTGCACTAGGAATAAAGACCGGTGGGGTTACACCTCCCGTACTTGACGTGGATTGGCTTATAGAAGGAAGGGGAGCACTAGAGCTTCCACCTTCTCCTAACTTGTTGCTTGTGGTCCTAAGACCACTAGATCCACTCCCTCGTAAGGGTTTAGCACCGCTACGCTTAGGGGAATATCTCCTAAAAATTTCAGCACGTCGCCTAGCTCTTTCGTCTCTTTCTTGCTTTTGGATTTCTGCTAGACGATGCTTATCAATAAATAACGGATCAATCTCAGTATCCTTTGGCATAAACTGCTAGTTGGTCCCTAAACAACCAGGATTCGAGAACCGCCACTTTTAAGCGGCTCCCGGCAGACGCACCACTGATGGACCTAAAAACGGGCCGGCACTGGCTCATGCACTAGCCGGACCTCGTCACTATGCACAAGACAACCCCTCGGCCTCGCGGCCAGGAGCGTCTATCAAAATCTCTGCCTTCCTACACATTGCGTTTGTAATACGTTGTAGTCCAACTGATCCTAACCCAATATTACTCCTCAGAGGGAGTCCCTTTCACATAGCCAAAAGGCTCGAATCACATACACACATGGGGTTCCTCCTACGGCTGAATGCCGTCAACCCTCTGCGACTCTCCTACACCTTGGGGATTGGCCCCTCGATGCGTCGCTCCACATTTAGACATTTCGCACAAACGTCGCTCAAGGTACCAAATAAGCGTATCCAGGAATGTACCATTGTCCTTACTTGATTTCCCCTTTTTGATCCCGCGACTAGCCTACAGCATAGGAACCTCACGCTCTCAACGGTGGGTCACAGGCCTACTGAAAACAATTGCTATGCATATCCAGGAGCTGACTCTGATACTTTTAATTTCCTCTAAATGATCATGCAAAGAGGTGGATGCCTAGTGCTCAAACATTTTAAAAACCAGCAGCGTGCAAGTGCAAAACATCTCTTTCATGCTTTTCTTTCTAACCGCTTTGTGCTTCGCTGCAACACCTAGCACCGAAGTGATCTTCGTGCTACTAGGTTTTAATTTTTATCATTATTATTCCGTCCTAGATGCGATGCATATAAAAGCAGCAAATTATTCCTCATGCTCAGCGGCATTTAACCATTTTTTCCACAACTCTACCCTTCCCCGTTGATAGTGCATTATTGCATTCATTTCTTTGAGGGTTTCCTTGTCATTTTATGTGGAGAAAGGAAGGAAACACGCACCAAAACATATAAACAAGGCTGAACTGAAGCATAACTTCATGCCCCAGCCTTGCTATACATCAACAAACATAAATCCTATTTTTCTATATTTTTCGTAGCCCCAAATGTATTTTTCCCCTATTTTTCATGGTTTTTTTATCATTTTCCCGCCATTTTCTTCATTTTCTTGTATTTTTTAAATTGCTGAAAATGAAAACCAGTTTGTGGGCTGTGGCCCTTAGTTCATTTGCAACAAAATTGAAAGATTAGTTGATGTGTATCGACGATTTTCCCCATTTACATGCCCAACACCCTTGTTTTTCCCCATTTTTCATGCGTTTTCGGGTTTCTTGACATTATTTCGAGCCATGAAATGTATGTTTTTCATAATTTCTGGTTATAAACAGTAAGAACTCAGAAGAATCAGCAACATAATCAAATCTTAGTCCACATGAACGGCATTCCATCAATCAAAAGCATAAAACACTAAATTTTCTTTGTAATTTTTTAGTTTACCGCTTAAACGCGTGTTTCGGGTTTTTTTTCCATGGCTGTAGATTTGAAAAAACAGCAGCACTCCATGTCCAGCAACATCACAAATCACCATTCTCAGCCCATGGAGCAATCCGGTCCGTGTCGGACAAGCCTTCATCATTCTTTCTTCATTGCTCCTTCCCACACATGAACTGCCTCTTAGAAGAGAGAGAGGGAGGAGAGAGAAAGACTAGAATCAGAGATTTCCAAAGAGGGCATCATTGCGCGAGCGAAGGGCGGCGATAGAGTCTGCATACAGAGGGAAATGAGGGGCAATGATGATTGGGGGGGGTTGTGTGCAGGCTGTAGATTGATCATCCATCATCCAAGCGAAAAAATCGGGCGCAGTTTCTCCATGCTTCCTCCACGATTTTCTTCCCATGAAATGCATGAAACTTTCATGCTACATTAAAATTTTGGCTCCCAAGGGTCACTTGCCCATTTTGCCAAACTTTGGTCCACCTTTTCAAATCTTGACCGGTTTCTTGGCCATTTCCCCGTCCGGACTCGGAATCGATCTCTGAAAAATCCTGGGCGTCCGGCTTAGCATCCCGCATTGGCCAGTAGCTCGTGCCAACCCGCACGACTGTCTGAAAAATTATGAAAAATCAACAAGTGTCGCTCGGGCGCCTTTAAAGCACTTTGGCGCTTAAAATCGTCCTAGATCGAGCCGCCGCCTTTGACGGTGAATATTTTTCCCTTGATATTCATAATTTTTAGCTATTTTTAAGCACTTCCCGTCACCTAAATTCCGCTCTCACCTTTGCCACAGAATGGGGCGTGTTCGCCTACATTGTCATGCCTTTTGGGCTAATGAACGCACCTACAACTTTCCAACGCCTAATGTGCACTATCTTTAAGGACATGCTTAGGCGCGAACTGGAAGTGTTCGTAGACGACCTATGTTTATACTCTAGTTGGGCCGAACACTTGGAGAAATTGAGAACTATCTTTGAAAGGTGTAGGCTGTACCACCTCTCATTGAACCCCTTAAAGTGCCAGTTCTGGGTAAAACACAGATGCATCTTAGGGCACATAGTGTCAAGGAATGGCATTGCTACTGACTTTTCCAAAGTCAGAGTCATTGTTGACTTACCACCACCCGATAACTACAAGGGAGTTCAGTGGTTCTTGGGACACACTGGATATTGTCGACGATTTGTACTAAATTATGCACTAATAGCTAGACCATTTTACAAGCTATTGATAGTGTTTGAGTTGATGGAGGAATGCCAGCGTGCATATGAGGAGTTGAAAAAGGCTCTTACGACTGCACAAATCTTATGAGCCCCAGACTGGAATGTAACATTCCATGTACACATAGACGCCTCTAAGTTCACTATTGGAGCCGTGCTATGCCAGCCTGGTGAACATAGCTTGGATTACCCGGTGAGTTTTGCCAGCACGTAGCTCACAGAGACCGAGATGAACTATTCCACCACAAAAAGGGAGGGGTTGGCCATGGTATTTGCAGTAAAGAAATTTAGGCATTACCTGTTGGCCACTCCCTTTGTCTTCTTTGTTGACCATCAAGCCTTGCTGTTTCTTGTGAACAAGCCTTGCGCTATGGGGTAAATAGCTAGATGGTTACTCCTCTTATGGGAGTTTGACTTCTCTGTGGTTGTACGCAAAGGAAAGCAGCATTACATGGTTGACCACTTGTTCGGCATACCCACAGGAGAAGCCGCTAGACAAGGTGTGCCTGACGATTTGCTGGATGCCCATCTCTTTAACCTGTCTAGTGAGAGAGAATTATTTAAAGCTGATCGGACGCCGTATTGGGCCGATGACATAGTGCAAGTGCTAGAAAATGGACTACCAGAGCGACCCATTGAGAAGGCCAGGCTGAAGAGACTTATCTTGAAAATTCAACCATACCAACTGATAGTTGGCCAACTCTACAGGTTGGGACAAGACGGTTTATTGCGCAAATGCATATGTGAGCACGAGATGCACGACGCATTGAACGAAGCACATGGTGGAATCGCTAGAGGACACTTTAGTGGGGACACAACAGCCTGTAAGGTGCTACAATCCCAACTATGGTGGCCCACCCTCTTCCGTAATGCAGCCAAATTTGTAAAGCATTGCAATGAGTGCCAAAGGACCAAAGTGCCTGTGCGAAAGGACAAGATGGAGTTGACCCTTGTCATAGCCCGACAACCCTTTGAAAAATGGGGCATCAATTTTATTGGACCTATCAATCCTGTAGCACAATATTCCCAAGCTTGCTACATCATAGTGGCGACCGACTATCTAAAGAAATGGGCAGAGGCACGAGCCACGAGAAAGAATGAATCTAGGACCACCGCAAAGTTCTTGTGGGAGCAGGTCATTTCACGGTTTGGCTGTCCAATCGAACTTGTAAGCGACCAAGGCACACACTTCATTAATGAATTGATTTCCCACTTGCTCTCTACTTTCCTAATAATTCATCGGAAGTCCTCCCCCTATTACCCTTAGGCTAATGGACAAGCCGAATCCACAAATAAAATCTTAGTCAACGTGCTTACAAAAGTCGTGTTTGCTTCAAGAAGTGACTGGGACAGCAAGCTAATGGTGGCCTTGTGGGCCTATCGCACAGCTTATAAAACGGCTGTAGGACAGATGCCTTTTAGGCTGACGTACAGAACTGAAGCCATTTTACCCTTAGAGTTCTTCATCCCTAGCTTGAGGCTAGCAGTCCAGGAGCATTGGGAGAGAAGAGAGGCTTGGACTAACCGCTTGGTGGAGCTAGAGCGCTTAACGGAGGCCCGACTCATTGCCACTCAGTCTCTGATTTGTGAAAAGGCTCGGCGAAAGATGTGGCTTGACAAGCATGTCAAGCAGCGAGACTTCGAACAAGGGGACCTTGTTCTGCTATACTCGGTAAAAGGACATAAACAGAAGATGAAGTTTCGGGGGCTAGGGCCTTTCAGAGTACGCATGATTGGTAGGACCGGAAATGTCGAGTTGGAGACACTTGACGATGAAGGAATAGGCTTTTTTAATGGCAGCCGCATTAAGAAGTACTATCCTCCTTCCCATCCATTACATGAGCCACCCATGCTAGAACCCCCACTGAACGTCCGCATGGCTACTGCAACTGACCTTACAGATCAAGACGAAGAAGCAGTGGCACCGGCGTATCTACGAATCATAGTCGCAGCAGGAGCGGTGTATTCTTTCGAGGCCTTGATTGATGATGGTGCCAACTACAACATCTTGACGCATGACCATTGGACATGCATTGGTCAACCAAATCTATAGCCCACTAACGCTAAACTCACCCCGTTTGGGGGTACCGCTTATTCACTCTTAGGGAAGTGCAAGGTGGTAGTTTCCATCAAGTCTGTAGCCTTCTTCCATGTGTTGCCTGACACTAAAGGAGCCGGTAATGTGTCAGTATTGGGTCGCACTTTCAAGAAGCAAACTGACTGTAATGTGGATTACAACCTAAACCGCATACATCTTGCTATTGGCAATGTGCGTATAGTGATGACCTTCAGTAAGGGCTGTCTTAGTTTCCCCACCATTACGAAGCCATCGGTAGAAACCCCTACGACCACGCTTCAACCCGAGTCTAAACAGAAGGAAACTATTGCCTCGTGCCGGGCTCTCGACCCCAGGCCCAAATCCACCAAGAGCGCTCACAAGGTCGAAGAGTCCAAGTTTCTATGGGTGCCAAAACGGCAAAAACCACATCCAGGTAGACCACCCAAGTGTGATCCTAAACGTCAAAATCATCGACTGTCATGGCCTAAGAGGCAGTCTAAATGATATCAACGTAGACACACAATCACGCCATGTTGGATCCCCAAAGATATTTTGCGAGCACAAGGATACTACGAGGGCAATCCCTGGATTTGGGTGCCAAAAAAGGACTAGCTAAAAAGCTCACCTACAAGCAATCTCACGCTAGTGAGGGAGGCTTGCACAAGTGGTGCCCAGAACATAGTCAGCAAGCCATGGCCAGCTGTGGCTAGTAAGTCTAAGCTCATCTATCGACCAAAGCAAATGCCACAGGCCTTAAAACTACCTAATCTAGAGAACTTAAAAACCACTATGACTGCTCACTCAGAACCTAGCACAACCCCTAGGCCCCCGGAGCTTCCTATAGCACCTCAAAGTGCTTTAGAGTGCAAGGCCCAACCCGTGCCACCGATAAGGGAGTCACCACTATCCAGTCCAGTTACACCACCCCCACCAGCAGGTCTTAAACCTTCATACACGATACGACCTTTCCTCTCCTTGGCTAAGGATCTTGCCGCAACTTTTGGGGATGACTTAATAACCTGCATTAAGATGTTGGATGAAACTTTCACTACATTCGCTAGAAGTTATGAGCAGCTAGACCTAGGTCTTCTTGACAAAATGCTTGCTTCGGATGTTCATGCATTACCATGCACTTGGGAAGAATATGAACTTATGACCACTAAATTCCCCAAAATTGCTGCCGAACTGATAGCAAACGACAAAATCTCAAAGGAACAAGCTGCCCTCAGAAGACTCATCACTTCATATCGTAAGCCTCCTCGTTCTGCTCCTAAACAGGAGTTTCAAGAGCTCACGCAGATGGAAAGCTCACCTTCCACATTCTTGCAGTAGTGGTTCACACTAAGGATCCAATGGGAGAAAAAAGGTTGCCGAATAATGACCAATGCTGAGCAACGCAGGGCAGTTAAAACCATCAAATTATGTGGCACCTATCTCCTTTAGGGTCTTGGCCATCACCCGCAATCAGCATTTGGATGACCATGTGCTCGCCCACCCCTACATTGACCAATTCCTCACCGCAGAGGAATTACATGTTCCTAGTCGCCTCAATACTGGAGATCTCTTCCACGATGACTTAACCTACATTTCCCAAGTCTCCATCCAACCATCTACTCTTGATTGTCATGCCCAACTTGAATACAATCCAAGCTTCTATGATTGGTTATTGGCCAAGTAAGTCAACCCATGCGAAACAATGTTTACCTCGTCCTTCCTGTGCTAATCCTAGGAAGGATTCCTTGAAAGATCCCCGACGGAAGGGGGAGCAATGTGAGCAAAAGCAGAGCAAAAATGAAAGTTATGCTATCTAGCTAGCAGATTGTTATAATTAAGTAAATTTCTATGGAAGAATACTGCAAAGGAAAACAATAGCAATGGTCAAGCCTCTAAGCAAGTATACCCATTTTGGACACATACATTTTTCTCTCAAACTGAGTTTTGATTAGAAATAAGCCGATTGTTTAGCATTAATGTTGGCATGGTGTGTTGATAGGTCACCACCATGGCAGGACAAGACAAAGGGGGCAAACTCCCATTCTCTGAAGAAGAGATGACCAAATTCGGCATCAGCATCAAGACACGAGGATTCAGTCAATTCACTTTCAAGCACACACTGAATCTGGACGAGGCCATCTTGGAGGAACCTGCGATCAAAGACTTGGTGGATAGATGCTACCTCCACAAGTATGTAGAAAAGGTGGGGCAGGCCGTGGATTACGGCATGTGTGCGGATTTCCTGAGGAACTTTGACAAGGGCAGGAACTGTGGCACTGTCACAGTAAGGACAGGGGAGCAGGAAAGAAGAATGGAAGTGCCCCTCAATGCAACAATCATAGAAAAGGTCTTGGGGCTCGTGCCCAAGAAAGAGAGACTGCAGAGTCGGGATGTTTACACCATGCTGGGGGTAAAGAAAGAAGCGGTGCACACCGTGGATGGAATCAGCTTGGCTGACATCCCAGACCCAACAGTGAAATTACAAGCGAAGATGATCCATATCCTCTTCTCGAGCCAATGGTACAATGCATTGATGAACACGATCGGGGTCCCGCTGTTGGAAAGCATCGCAGCAGGAGTCCTTGAAGAGATAGACTGGAATGGGTTCGTATAGAAAACCATTCAAAGTTCAGCTGCCCTCCTCACTCTGGTGGAAGCACCAGCAGCAGGAGGAGAATCCCCTGCCTCAACCGCGCGCTCCGCAAGGAAGAAACCTGCGTCAAAGGTAGCTATAATCAGATACGGTGGTATCCTGACAGCCATCATAGATGAAGCAATAAAGGATACGGGCGTCATGGAGGAGCAAGCTATGCATCAAAGCCCACTTCACCACGAAGGAGGGGAATCAAGCGAAAGAACAATAAGTGACCAGGGAGAGCAGAAGGTGCCGCCTACACGAGCAAGCAAACCCGAAAAACAAAACAAAAGTGACAGGAGACAGAAGGAGAAGAAATAGAAATTAAGTAAGGAAGAATGGGCTGACATCAAAAGGGCTCAAAGAGAGTCTCGAAGGGCTGAGGAAGAAAGGAGGAGGAAAGAGGAGGAGGAGCTTGCAAGGATAAGAGAGGAGTCGAAGAAGGCAGAAGAGGAGAGGAAAAGAAGGGCGGGAGAAGAAGCCAAAGAGTAGCGACGACTGAAGGAACTGGCCAAATTGGCAGAAGCTACCCAAAGATCTATGGAAGAGACCCATGGGGGTGGAGAACTCGAACCCGTAAGCCCCCGCCATAAAGCCGAAGCTAGTGCAAGTATGGAAGAAGCTCCAGTGGCCGTAGGCAAGGGAAAGTCCCTGCTACATCCACTTCCTTCCTCCTTTGTGTTGATAATGGCTGAAACCACGACTGCAACCACCGCACAACCCACACCTCCCCTTGACACAGCACAGCCCATGACCATGGTGCGGATGCTAGTGAGTAAGGTGGCTGAAATCGTGCCTGAAACCATATTGAAAAGGCCCACCACTGCAGATGGAGAGTCACGGCAAGACCCTAAATGACAAAGGTTAGAGGCATTGACCACCACGCCCCATACTCCCATGCCTGCTGACATTGACTATGACGCATATGTGGCCGAGCCACTGACACAACTAGACAAGGCAAAAGAAGAGAAGAAAGTGGCCTTGCTGGAGCTAGAGAAAGAAAAATAGATGTCAGCGGCCCTCAGGCTAGAGGTCTCAAGGCAGGAAGCCGACAGACGGAGATAAATAAAGGCCGTGTAGGACCAGCTAGCAGAAAAAACGAAGGAAGCCCAAAACAATGAAAGCTGCCTTAGACAAAGGCTGGAGGAAGAGGAGTAGAGCCTGGTGGCAGAACAAAGGAGCCTAAAGCTACTGATGCAGCAATACAGTGATCTACAACAAAGGGTCGCTCAAGTGGAAATGCTCTACCAAGGGGTTAAGGAAGGTGAAGCCACTGTTCCTCAAGAACATGCCATGGAACCCCAGTCATAGCGGGAGCTAGAAGAATAGAACAGGTTAATAAGTGAAATCAAATTCTGAAGAGTGAAGGGCCAGGAGTCTCAGTAGCTAAAGCAAAACGACTACAGGATGAAGTGCAAAGATTGCAAGATGCGCTGGAGACCTCCCAGGAAGACGTAGAAGCCCTCATGGCCATGGCTTTCAATCAAAAAAGGCTATTCCCTTGCTGAAATCCAAAGCCAAGAGCAGCTGGTGCAGGAAAAATCAGAAATCCTGGCCGAGGTGCACCAAAGGCTCAGCATTGTCGATCAAGCCAAAGGGATTGCTGAAGAACAGCTAGCTCAGAAATTAAGAGAAAGAAACCAGTTATGGTTTTTATGAAATGAGCAGCAACATGTAGTAACCACTCTGGCGAGCTAAATGGAGGAAGAAAGGAAAAGGATGGAGGAGAGAGCCATGGAATGGGAAGGGAAAAATTTTGACAAGGTAAGGGACTTAACCGAACGCTTGGCGGTGGTAGAATGTGAAAGAATGCTTGCAGAAGCTAGGGTTGGGGCTGCAAAAATAACTACTAAGACCCAGCGGGGACGGCAAGCCTTCCTCAACACTGTGCTCCATGCGACGCAAGCTGAGGGCGATGATCCAGTGGAAAAGGCGAAAAGAAAGTTGGAGCTAACCACTCGAGCTCTAAGATACGGTCTTCAAGAGCGGGAGCTTCCAACAAGTACAGGAATCACTAAAGAGCAACAATTCTACTACCTACGCTGTACGTGCCTTTCCAGTGCTGAGCTCAAGGAGTTAGTTTTCAGGAGCAGGAGCAACCACCACCACCACCGCTAGTCATTCCCCCTGTGGTTAAGTGAAATGTCTAAGAGGGTCCGGATTTCAAGCAAGATGATGACGAAGAGCCACAAAGGATGTCGAGTCCGCCTCAACTCGATATCCCATAGGAGGAACCTGCAGATGCCGATCTACCTGAGCATATAGTTGCA
>NW_028229974.1:0-37573 GCF_053477565.2 Lygodium microphyllum | reverse complement strand
ATGTGTAGGGAATATGATGGTGGAGACTAGGATACATCCCTTTCATTGGGTACTTGGTAAAGCAAAATATCATGGTTCGGCGCAACCTCATATGAACATTTGGTTTCACTCTTTTCAGATTTTGGTGTTATTGGCATATTTGGGCCACTCACAATGCATTCATGTTTGATGCTACCTTAGGCATCCAAGGTCATGTTGTGAAGCTTAAGGGACTTCTTCAATGGCAGCTTGATCTTATATAACATGCTAATATCTTGGCTAGAGATGACTTAGTTTCTTGGCATTGGGCGATTTCGTTTGTAATCCTGCTTTGAATTTTGTACTCTTGTATTTTCTTTTGTACTTTTCTAATGATATTATATAACAACTCATCACACACACACACACACACACACACACACACACACACACACACACACACACACTCACTCACTCACTCACTCACTCACACACATCTATTAACATTCTTTGGAGGCAAGAAAAAGAAAATTAGAAGGAATAAACTCTCTAAACTAGTATGACTCATAAGAGATTTAATTATAGTATTAAGTTTCATTACAAATATAGAGGGTAACTAAATGTCATCACAAGTTATACTTACTATTGGGGAAGTGGGGTGTGAAACTCTTTGATGACTACTTTTTCTCCTTGATAGATTGTCCACGTACCATTTCTTCGCACCTCTTTGAATTTGGCTATTTCTATTGGTCGATTTTTGAGTTGAAATGAGATAAACTCATCCACTATCCACACTTTTGTCCCATGTAGGGACTTAGTTTGCTTCATCACTGCTACCTTCTACGTCATATCCATGTAGCTGGTCCTTTGCTTATATGCCTTTTGGGATAATGTTGATGGGCTCTCCCAAATCTAGGAAAGGGACCACCTTGCTTAACTATGCTCAATAGAACATATGTTACCAAGATGAAAATCTTGTTCCAATTTTGGAGTAAAATTGTATTTATCCTCGCGAGGGGTGAGAAAACCAATCCTTGTTTCTCTCTTATCACTTTCAATCCTCTTATTCTCTTTGATTACTGACATAACCTCCATACAAAAGTGTATTGAATTAAATGAGTTCCCTTTTTGTATTTAGTCGGTGAATTCTTGTATAGACTTTGTTATGGGCTCGCTGTGTGTGTGTGTGAGGAATATCAATGTCTATATAAGGCTAATGTGGCTTATGAGATAAAATCCAGAGTACATCCATGGACCATGTTTAATGTCATCTCATCTCAGTTTGGTAAAGATGTGTCATGCTTGATGAAGAGAAATGGCTCTATCCAATGTGACTCCGTGGCGTGGAACGTAAGGTGTCTGGCGTCTTTGTTAGGTTAGTAGTGTTACTAGGGTCAAGTCTGTGGAAAAAGTCTGTCACTGCTCTTTGTGTGGGTCCCTCTAGGTGAGCTGGTGGTGGCCTCCTGTCTTACAGTAGTGCTATGTGACACCTCTACAGTTCCAAGAGGAAAAGACCTAGGCATCTCTGGTCCTCATACCCCATGATGTGACGAAGAGGTCTAAAACCGTCACGGATGAGGTAGTGGTACCATCCTCATATGTCATATGCATATGTAGTGCAACTTCGTCTTAGGCTCTCGGCCACAAAGCTGGCAAGTCCTATCATGTGTTAGGGTATCTGTCCATCTACCTATCTCCATCTGTAGCCTATGAGAGGAGGTGCAAACTTGTTTGATAGCAACATCTATGCTATGGGAGAGATGGGTGTCCATGTATGCTGGCTGAATAGTGAAACCATCATCAAAGAGACATAATAAGTGGCTCCTTTGGAACTCCATCCTCGATCCTAGAGGGAGTGGTGGATGGGTCCATGTTCTTGCTGTCTTAGTTCTCAAGATATCAGCTCTGATCATGTGATTTAGCTCTGGTTGGCTAAGAGAAAGTGTAGGGAAATCAAGGTTGTAGTCAAAAGGTAGAAGGCAGCGGTCAATATCCAAACCATGTAGGCTCATCCAAATAGTCATCTATGATAATCAATATCTCTTCTCGTCTCTTGCTGCTAGTTGTCTAGATGAAGTTAGTGCCAATCGTGAGTAACTATGTCGTGGAATCTCCCATAATCTGTGCCAAAAGGTCACTTTCCTAAAGAGTGCCTCAATAACTGTGGGTTTTGTCCCTAGCTTTGCTCTAACAATGGAATGTGGAGTGGAGGGCTTACTCCTAATCATACATGATACTTCACAGTGGAAGCACATGGGTGGATAGAGCCATCTTTGTATCAGTTTGTTTGAGATTAAATCAATTTATGCTCTTCTTATATTTGCTGTGTATTCTCTACTCCTTACTCAGATTTAAAACTAAGCTGTATCGCTTTGAACTCTAGTATCACCTTGTTTGAGACTATGAAGTCTCTTTAACTTCTGGGCATCAGTTCTATCTAGCTAAAATTGCGAGCGAAATATGCAAATATGGCTATCTTATGGGTGGGATCTACTTGGATGGGAAAAATTTCCATATATGTCACCTCAATCAATGGCCTTTCCATGCTATCCCAACCATCATAATAATATCTCTCCTCATGTTTGATCGATGAGTGGGCTAAGATACCTATGGTATAAGCTACAACCCCATAGTGTAGGTGTGACTAGGGTGTCAAACAACCATTGTTTGGTGCGAGGCTCCTAGAAGTGCTGCTTATCCTCGTGCCAAACGTTCTTCTGATGCCCCTCTCATAAAAAAACATGGGATAGAGAGGGTGACTCCCAGATAGATATATTCCCTCATATCCTCCACAATGTCTCCCCCAAATGTGAACTGCTACATAGATCTAGTCATGCATATTGCTGAAGTATTGAAGACCATGGTTTTGGTTTTCCCAAGGTTTACTAAGGTCTCTATCTCTACAAAAGATGTGCAAAGCATCTAGGTGGTGCGGCAATCCCTCCAGTGAATATGAAATGAGAACAATATTATCTACGTACAATAATATCGATATCAATACCCTTGCTAGGTTGGCTCGGGCTCCTCCTCCTCCTCGGTCGATGTAATTAGACACTTCATCTATGTATAAAGTATAAACCAAAAAATGTGGGTAAAACCGTGCATTCTTGGTTCACTCCCATGGTAATGTGAATTCTCTCATATAGCCCCCCCAAGTGTGCGTAAAAGACCTATCACGGTCTCATATAATGCATAGATACCCCCTCATATACACTTTGGTACTCTAATATCTTGCAATCTCTACATGATATGTGTGCGAGGCACTATATCAAAAGCTGTTGAGAAATAACAAATGATGTATGCTCCAGGAAGAGATGTCATGAATCCCATATGCACAGTGAGGAAAGTGGAGAAGTTGAAAAGCTATAAAAGCATGTACTTGGTCCATCTTTCAAGAAATGCACCCATACTTTGTACCACACTCTGTGTCATTGTTACGTCCTACTTGAGATTGTGTTTATGAGTCCAAGCATTCACTCTTGGAACCTAATTCACTCAAGTAACAGTTACTATCATTTGTTAATGTTGTAATGATTCTAGTTATCACTTTTCAACCTCCATAGCTACAACCATGCTCAAGATCCATGCATTTTCACATGGTATCAGAGCCATAGTAAGCATAGGCTAACTCTCCTCATTGCTCTCTTAGTCTCTCACAACCTCTGGCAAACTTAGTTCAAACACATAACTTCATCTCTTGCTCCCTTTTTCACTCTATTCCTTTAGTTTGCCATAGCCAGCCTGTATTGATATCTGTTGGAGGACTCAGGGAGAACAAACTAAGCCATATCTTCACTAACATCCTTCTAGGGATCTCTTCCGTGACTCCCTGTGCCGGTTCCTGTTACATACATGTGGACATTGGTCTTGTATTTGAGCAACATTGTAGGAATTCGTCAATTTGCCCAGATTTGCGCTTGACAGTGGTCGTATAGTTCGTGCTGATGAAGGCCGCCGCCATTACTCCTACGACGTTAGGGCTTTTGTAGCCCATGGTCTAGGCTACCTTCAGGCAAAGTCTCGGGTCAGATGGTCCACAGGTTGCGCTGCAAGAAGGAAAAAACTAGTCGGGCTGAGAACCCTAATCACAGTCCACCATAGCCAAAATTGACTAAGCTTCATTTCTCACTTCATTTGCTTATCTTTGCTAGTTGGATGGCTCAAGGGAGCCCTTACAACTCTCATCTACTTAATGCCACTAATTAATCAACAAGGAGGACAAGTCTTTGAGTATTTTTGAAGATTTGAAAGAATCAAGTCAACAATATCTAGCTCAACAAGGGGATTCAACATCAATAGTATCTTTTGATACTCAATCAGTGTCTCTTGGCACTTGTAATGATTTAAAGCCCAATTGATCAAATCCATTTGTAAGTCTTAATTTCTTTGTAAAAGGATAGATACTACCCGAGTGTCCTTGTGGTAAGACCTCATTCTAAGATGACTGAACTGGAACAGATAGCAAAGTTTAATGGTGAAGGCTTTCACGCTTGGAAGGAGAAAACCATGTACCATCTCATGAGGAAAGACCTATGGGATTTCTTTGAAGAAGATGATGCAGATGACAAGAAAGAAGATGCTAAAAAGGAAGATGCTACAGAAGACCAGCCTAAAACAAAGGTATGGTAGAAGATGAACAATAAAGCTCTAGGTATTATTGCATGGGGTCTATCAGATGATGTATAGCTCTTGTCGGACAATCAACTTCCTCGAGCCACACGCCCCACTGTAATAGAGACTGTTCACATTCCAGGATGCAAGGTGTAGGCTCATGGGGAAACTTGTGACTGACGGAACATGCATCTATTCGGCGTGGAAGCTGCAGATGAGGAAGAGAGGCTAAGAAGCGTGCAAGTACGTTTTGCCGCTGGCCTGGATGGCGACCTTCAGTCCCCCATGGTAGCCCTCGGCCGGACCATAGGGGTGACAGATGCTCCAAGTGGTACTATCAATGCATCTATTAGCCATGTTGAAAGCCACGACTCTGTACACTGGTAGAAGCGGGCCGCCTGTGCCGGGGGCCACGCAATCACATCCCTCGGCGCTCCCCACTGGGGGGGGGCCCTCGAAAGATAATGCTCAAATGCGGGACGTCGGCGCCAGCCCACCAGTTAATGTCCATCATGCAGCTTGGCCACTATTGTGCGAATAGTGCTAGTCCTTCATCTCCCATCCACTAGGAGATGTGATCTACCACCTGACTCTTCAATTCCTCCTCAATCTGTGTAGTCGTCCACTTCTCTGAGAAGGATGACTGGAATAAGAAAGCGTAGTTTGGTCCATCCGGTGGTGCTAGTAGGTGGACCTTGCCCCTCCTTGACTTACGAACCACGAAGATCCCCACCTCTAGAGGTAGTGGGAACTCTCCGCGCTCTGCAACTCGCAGGTAAGACCATGGGCCACTGCGAAAAAACTCTTGTGGTGGTAGCTGTGCCTGTCTCGGAAAAGTAAGGCGAGTGACAGGGGCAAATGAGCTGGTGGCTGTGTGGACGGGGGGGGGGGGGGGGGGGGGGGACTGCTGGTGTGTAGAGGAGGTAGGTGTGTGTGGCTCATCACCTCCTGTGGGCCTTGGCCTAACAGGACCGCCTCCATGATCTGCGCCGAGCCGATGCTCAACGTGGAGTGGAGCCAGTCACGAAGTTGGCCCTAGTTGGGGAATGTCCTACTACCTGACCATAGATTGCTGTTTCCATTAGTTCCAACTCCTTAGCTCGAATGGCTAAGAGCTGCTCCTCAGTGAGGACTACGCGCAAGGTGTTCGACTGGGGGGCACTCGGTGAGTACGCCAGCGTCTGACCAAAGGTTTCCATTGCCCGTCCCTACTGGGAGAACCTACCTATCGCAGTGCTGTGTCGCTGAATGGGGAGTTGCTACAGGGGGAGGGAGCAACTGGAGGGGAAGGGAAGAAAAAAGGGGAGGGGAGGGGGTTGTTTTCAATGGTGGTGGTGTTGCAGACTGATCGCGGGCCAGGCCTCTTGTCAAGGCGGCACTTGGGGGGGGGGGGAGACGGTCAACCCCGGGGGACAGCCAGGCAAGAGGGGGAATAGGTGGCCGTTACACACCTTGGGGGCGAGGGCGCGCAAGCCGAACAGAGAGGCGCGAGCAGTGCTAAGACGGCCATGATCAGTCGGGCAGCGTGCAGGACAGTCGGACAGCAACCACGACCAGTCGGATGGCGCGACTGTCGGACAGTGGGCGAGACGAAACGGAAGGCACGATCGGACGGGTGACAAATCGGATGGCGCGTGTCAGGCGGGGAGACAGCAGCGCGACGTGTAGGGGAACTGTTTTTTTATGTTGGAATCAATTTGTAAAAATGCGGTACCTTAGAATCTGCATGCAGTGTGTTTGACAGATGTCAAAAGCGGGACATAGTTACGTGGAATACAATAATTGCGGGATGTGCCCAGATCAGTAATTCTGATTTAGCCTTTGAGACTTGAGTATTTTGAAATGATGAATGGAGCAGGTTTGAAGCCAGATGAGGTTACATTAACGTCTCTTTTGTCTGCATGCAGCCATGCAGGCCTTCTGGATAAGGCAAATTCTCTTTTTAAATGCATGGAAAACGACTATGGGATTACACCAACAATTGACCACTGCAACTGTATGGCTGACCTCCTTGGACGTGCTGGTAGTCTGGAGGATGCGGAAGACTTCCTTGTCAGTGCACCTTTTGTAGCAAACATTGTAGGCCTGACCTCTTTGCTTAGTCATTGCAAAGCCAATGGCAATGTGTGGCTAGGACATGGCTGCTTTGACCGCTTTATTGAGATGGATGTCAGCAATTCTGCTGGATACGTGCTTATGTCCCATGCTTATTCTCATCTGGTCCTGCAGGAAGATGCATGCGAAATAGAAGAAATAAGAAAAGGTTATTCTGCATGGAAGAAACCAGGGAAGGCTCATATTCAGGTTGGAAACAGAGTGTATGATTTCATAGTTTGAGACCAGATTTTACTAACACCTGGAGAGATAGATGCTAAATTGAAGAGGTTAAACTATTCCATGAAGGAGAAAGGCTATATTCCATCTCTTACTCTGATGCTTCAGATGGCGCAAGGAAATGATGAATCAGGGTAAGCAGGCCAATACTAGGGGGGCCTATGTTTGTAACATATGGAGCCCATCACTTTTTGAATAGTTTTTTAACCATCACTGTGATGGTCTCACACAGCGAAAACATGCACTCCTGTTTGGATTATACCCAAATGGATGTAAAGTAGCTGATCAATCATGTAATATAATGATGAAATCCGAGATACTGCCAAGCAATCTATTGTTGAGCTGATGGATTTGATTATATTCACCAGCAATCATGGTGGATTGGTATAAATATTTGAGTAAGAGCATATCTAAAGCCGATTGGGGATAAGATGAATCCTCCTAGTGCCCTGTCCTGCCAGGGATAAGATGAAATGAGTTGATGGACTCTTCTCCTGATTCTTCAGGATGCTGTACTAATATCTTGATGAAGAACCTCATATTCAGGGATAAGATGATCTAGTACCAGTCCAAGGAGGAATGAAACCAGTAAATGCAGTAATGAGAATGATGAAGAACCGGTCGCAAGATTGTGTGGACCATAGAAGTGGGAAATGCCCCAAATGCCTTTTGGGAGGACTTGAAATGCTGAAACATGAGGAGACAAGCCCTAAAAGTGTTTCCCGAGCCTAAACATTTCTCCTTCAAGGACACGTCTACGACGTGGTGTTTCAGGTTGGGGAAACCTTTTGGCTTCACCCGTTTTCCCACATGCCCAAAATGGTTTTGTTCATTTAACATTTTCTTTTTTCTTTTTTAATGCTTTGTATGCTTCATTTTAGTCATTTTTAATGTTATCGCTTTAACTCTTTAAATGTTATCATTTTAATGTTTCACTTTTCTTTCAATATTATTGCTTCAATGTTGTGCTTTTATTCTTTGAGTCGACATGGCTTCATGGCACGAGCCAATCCATAGGTGCATGATCTATTCTAACTTCTTGAGGATTGTGGCAAATCACCATTATTTCTCTCTACCATCTACCATGATAATGGCCTTGATTGGTTGCACTACAAAGAATGACATCTAGAATGAAATCACCTACTAGTGAGGCACAATGATTAGTTGGACAAATCCATGAACTAAGATATCCACTAGGGTAGGGGTGTGGATAGTAGTGGTAGAGGCATGAGGTTGAAGGTGTGATGGGGGAATGATGAAGAATGAATGAGAGAGTAAGCATGGAGTTATAAAGAGATGAATGCTCATTCTGTTGGAGAGAGAGAGAGAGAGAGAGAGAGAGAGAGAGAGAGAGAGAGAGAGAGAGAGAGAGGGAGAATGTGTATATGTGTGTGTGTGTGAACACAAGATAGTGAGCAAGAGTGGACAACAATTTCATACTCAAAAGATGCAAGTACTAGAATGATAAAATGAAAGTACAATAGATCTTAAATAAGTTAGACCTATCTCTAACTCAATTGGAGTTATTTTAGCTCTAGAGTCTAGTATCACTACTTTTAAAGTCCTAAACTCACTATACTTTGATACTTTAATAAGTGTCCACACCACAAATTATATTGGGCACTGCCCATAATTGACCAATTCTAACATGCCCTATAGTGCCAATTTGATGATGTACAAGGAGTGAATCAATCACCAAAAGATAGTAAGGTGTTGTCCATGCTGATCTATTTTTTGCGACTATTGCCTTGAACTTGGACTATTTTGAATGGCCTTACCAGACATATTTACTTCATGTTGTGGAAAATGAATTTAGTGCATACTGGTATTTCTTGGATTTCATGGAATCATGTTTGTATCCCAAAAAGCATGGATAGTGGGGCTATTTTGGATATTGAAATTTGAGACACATATAGTTGCTCTCCATTGATCACTTTTTCAAGCAATGTGCATTGATCAATACCCTTGGGTCTTTATTATTCCCTTTTTTCTTGAAGACTAGGGACTTTTGCATAGTCACTTTGTTTTGGTGACCCATTTGGTGTGCTCATGGAAGGTTGTGATTCAGAATGTGAAGTGCCAGCAGATGATGGATTATTTATTAATTTCTTGTGGATAGAATTGTTGGCTATGTCTCACTTGCTCTCTTGGGAAGGGAAACAAGAGGATTGACCCAAGTTTAATTGGATGGCATGTCTGGGTTTGTTCTCTATTACAGATGTGAGTTGATCAGCTCATGGTGTGGTGATGCCTTTTTGCATAGTTAGATGGAATTTTTTGGATCCCTTGAGGATACCATATTGTATGGAGTAAGATCTCAATGCAGTTCTAGGATCAATAGTCCTTTCCCAAACTGAATCCCGATTATCCTTAGCAAGATAAGGACCTTGCGGGTCAACTAAGTTTGGAATGCACATTAGTTAACCATATATATCACCTTACAATTATAGATCACCATTGGTTGGTGAACAAAGCCAATGTTGTTTGAGGACTACGCAAATCTGAAGCGTGGTGAAGCCAACTTCCCACTGCCAAGCCTCCATGTGCCACCAGCCATAAAAAGTATGACACCATCCTTGGCCTCCAACTATCCCATAGGCGACGCCAGAAGGTTCGTCAAAAGGGCTCTGTGATGCTGTGCTCCGCCCAGTGCCTGTTGCATGACAGTGCCTAGTCCATATCCTCTTGCATCAGTACATGTCTACCAATCCTGGTAGTGTATTCTAGGAACCTGGGTGGCTTCTTGGTGACCACAAAGGCCGGCCATAGCCACTCTCCTGGATTCCACTCCAGGTCATCAAGTGGTCTGCCCTCCCAAATCCAAAGGCGCCACTCCCTAAGATCCTTCCAGAAAACATAGGGGTCCAGTCGCCATGTCTTCCCCTGAAGGCTCACTAATTGAATCCTTCTCCACGAGAGGGTGGCAATCCCCTCATCATCCTCCTCTCTGTCAAGGTCTAGACATCCTCCCTCCTGAACGGTGAAGAAAGTCCCCTGTGGTGCGCCACCCACTTTGCCTGCCACCTAAAGGTGGATTCCTTCTAGTGAAAACCTAGCTGGCCATACCTCTTTGGGCTCTATTGGGTCTCGTATCGGGGGAGCAAGCCACTCCGGAGGTATTGCTGCGTCTATCTCTCTTCTCCTCAACTCCACTTCTCTTTGGTAGCTTGATACTCGCTGCAACATCTCCTTGTCCACCATCCTGTACACCTCCCGCCCTGTCCTGATGGTACAAGCCGGGCCGGCCTCCCACCCTGCCCACTGGATGTGGGGGCACTCACCAATATGTGCCCCTTCTCGATCTTTGACCTGGGGGTTCCAAATCACCGGCTGATGGTCTATTTCCTCCTGGCAGCCTAGGGGGCTCTAGATTAGGGCCTTAGGGAGGTCCTGCCACATGCGGAGTAAGCTGCAAAGGAAAGGTGATCTTGGGGGGGGATGATCTGGGCTGACATGAAGATCCATCTCAGGGACGGTCTCCACTCACCACCAAGCCTCGGTCTACAATCCTAAAGGCCCTTCTGCAATAAGACCTTCCAGGTCTGCCCGCCTGGTGTGAGACCGCGGACAACTAGCTTGCCCAAGAGGGCCATACTCTGATACTCTGGGCCTATGATCCTAAGCCCTCCCTCTGACCTATATCGTATGATGTTCGCCCATCCCACCTTGGCCTTGGAACCATTAGAGCCCGACCAAAGGAAATTCCGAACTAGGCGTAGTGAAGTTGCACTACGCACGATGAGGAGAAGCACAAACACGAAGCAATGTACCAGGCCGTTGCTAGGAGGACCTGGTTAACCACCAAGACTCGTCCGACTAGTGAGAGGTGAACTGTGCTTTAGTAGGTCAGTTTCCTCCGAATAGAATAAAGGACAAGAAGAAATTGCTGGGCAGGAGTGATGTGGAGTCCCACCTGGAACCCTAGGTACTAGACGGTTTGCTCTCTGCTCACCCATCTAAATCCCAAGTGGACGCCCCACTCCGTGCTGGAGTCCGGGTCTGTGAGGAAACCAATTGACTTTTGCCAGTTGATTTTCACTCCTGTTGCAAAGCAGAACACGTCAAGAGCCAGTCTCACTCTCTTCAACATCAACTCATCTGCGTACTCTGCGTATGGGGGAATCCAAGCGTGGGGAAATCCCAACCTCACCATGGTGCCCTCTAGGAAATCCCAGCCCACCTGTCATAAGCTTTCTCGAAATCCAAGAGTAGTACTGCTAGTCTCTGCCCACTATGTTGAGTCCACTGTCTTGTCTCAAAGAAGGTAAATACATTGTCTAGGATGCTCCTATCCTGGACAAAGCATGTATGTGTGTCGTGGATGATATCTGGAAGCACGGGGCGTAGTCGCCTACCAATCATCTTTGCTAGTGCCTGATAGGCTACTGGCAAAAAGGTGATCGGTCTCCAATGGGAGAGCTCCAACTGGTCTCCCCCTTTGGGGAGAAGACTGATAAGGCCTACCGACAAACTCCCTGGCATCTGTCCTGAAGTGAAAATCTCCTGGAAGGCCATCAGTAGGGGGTCCTTCACCACTTCCCAGTAGGTAGTGAAGAATGGCTTAGAGAGGCCATCCTCCCCCGGGCATTTTTGCCCGTCCTGTGTATGGAAAGCCTCCTCTAGTTCCTTCTCTATGAAGGGGACTAGGAGGGAGCATCCGATCTCCTCTGTGATGAGGGATGGGATGTGATCCCATACCTGTTTTCTACATCTTTGTCCTCTAGCTGAAGATGTCTCCTGTTGGAAAAGCCTCGTGTAATAATCGGTGGAAATCTCGATCACCTCATCTAGGCTAGAACGGATCCTCCCATAGAATGGCTTCAGTCTTGTAGGTTAACTTGAAGGGAGTCTATCCTACTGATGTTTTATAGGTTGTTCGGTAGGCCCATAAGGTTGCCATCATTTTGTTATCCCAATCACTGTGCAAGGCAGAGACCACTTTGGTCAGGACGTTTACTAAGATTTTATTAATAGACTCAGTCTAACCATTTTCTTGAGGGTAGTAGGGTGGGGATTTTTTATGGATGATTAAAAAGGTCAACAGGAGGTGAGCGATTACTTCATTAATGAAGTGCGTGCCTTGATCACTAACTAGTTCAATGGGGTAGCCAAAGTGTAAGATCATCAGCTTCCAAAGGAACTTAGTAGTGGTTCAAGCATCGTTTTTCCTCATGGCCCTCACTTTTGCCCACTTTGTGAGATAGTTCGTAGTAACGATGATATACTTGGCCTGCGAGTACTGTGCCACATGATTGATCGGCCCGATGAAGTCAATTTTCCATTTCTTGGATGGTTGTCTTGAAATGATTAAGCTTAGCTCCATTTTTTCCTTATTATGAACTAGGATCTTGGTCAGTTGGCACTCATTGTAGTGCTTTACAAATCATGATGCATCTTGAAAAAGAGTAGGCCACCACAATTGAGACTGCAGCACCTTACGGGTTGTCGTGTCTCCGCTGAAGTGCCCTCCTGCAATCTCGCAATGTGCTTCTGAAAGCGAGTCATGCATCTCATATTTGCACACACATCTACATAGCAAGCCTGTTGAGATATTGTCCATCACACTCAGCTTAGCCTCTTTGTATGGAGTAGTGTGGGCTCATGATACAGAATCCCATATGCACAGTGGTGGAAAGTGCAACCTAGTCTCTTCCTATAAAGTATTGTACTTGCTCATTTTGAATGTAATGTCATAGTACTTTTATACTCTTAGTAAAGTGTCTATGTCATTGTCAATACACAAGATTACATTTATGAGTCCAAGCTTCCATCTTGGAACCTAATTCACTTGTTTGACATTTGGTCTTGATGTCTGTTGCCTTATGAGCTCACTCTTTCTCTTTCAACCTCCATAGCCATGCTCTAGATCCAACATTCTTTACATGGTATCAGATCCCAATTGTAAGCTCAACTCAACTCCTCTCTACTCTCTCAGTCTCTCTCAACCTCAATCCAACTCAATGTTAGCTAATTACTTCATCTTCAAACTTCTACCTTGTGGCATCCATAGCTAGAGCATGTACCTACCATGCTTGGAGCTTCCATATCTCACTCTACAGGAAATATTTCTCAGTGCTTTCTTCTGAAAAATTGTTCTCTTGTTTCCAAATTTTCTCTGTGGCACCTCAATTGCTGACATTGGTGGAGCATATGCCCATCATTGCTAAAAAATGTGATCGCTGCCCTATTTACACCTACACCTGATCGTATTGATGAATCTCCTCCTGTGCACTGCCATGTTGACCATTATCATAGGGCAATGAAAGCCCATCACCTAAGGTATCTCCAGCTCAAATCTTGTCCAAAATGGTTCACTGTGTGAGCCACACAAAGAGAAAAACTAGGCCCCTATCCTACAAACGCAAAAACTCCATAGCCAACTTACTTGAAACTTCATATTTCTTGCATTTTCTCTCTCCTATCACTTAAACCAAACCCTTGCCACTCCAATCCACTAAAAATTGAAGTTTCCAGCAAGCATTTTCCATCAAATCAACAGAGGAGGGAGAAATCCAAGCACCAAAACATCAAACTCAAGTGCTTGAAAGCATAGTATCTATCGATACTTATCAAGTATTATTTGATACTACATTCACTGTGTCTCTTGATACAATTAAATCTTCTGCTACTCAAATATGAGAGTTTTGGTGCTGATTTGCTACTCTAGCATGGGAAAAGACTCTCCAACTATTTGGTTCAAAGGGGTCAAGTTCCACACCCACATCAAGCTCATCTTGATGAAAAAGGGTCTTTGGGCCATTACCAATAGCAAGGAGAAGAAGCCTCGGGATACATACTTTGCAGCTACTTGGCAAAAGAATGATGACAAAGTATAGGCCATTATCAATCTGGAATTGGATGATAGCTACATCCACCATGTGGATACTTGTGAAACCTCTAATGATACATGGAAGAGATTAGATACTTTGTTTGGTGCATAATAATGTCATCTAAGTATGGATTACTGATTGAATTTTTCAGGCTAGATATAAAATCAAACACATCTCTTGCAACTCACTTAAACTACATGGAGTCCTAAACTAGTTGACATTAAGGCCTCCTTGCTAGAAGAAGAAAATAAGGTAAAATTCAAAGAAGAACCAAGCACCTCCAAAGATGAATAAATGTCATAATTCGGTACTAGGTATATAAGGGCAAGAAAGATCAACTAGTATGTGACTTCTACAAAAGGATCGCACACACTAAGAAATTCTATCATGCCAAGAAGAGGTCCCAAAAGGCCTATCTAGTTGTTGTTAAAGAAGAAGAGGACCATGGAGCAAAAGAAGAAGAAGAAGAAGAAGAAGAAGAAGAAGACCACCAGGAGTAAACCTCATCAATCCTTCTATTCTGATAGACTTTTTTATCTAGCCCTAATGCTTCTGACATAAGCTTGTAAACTCCTTATATAACCTTGTACTACAACCTCTATACACTTTATGAGACCCTTGTTATAGCCTTTGGATGTCTAGCATGTTTTTGGTACCCACACTTAGCTTTTTTTGTGTGAGTGACAGTCTCTAGCATTTATCATGTTTGTGGTGTGCCCACACTTTGTAGGTGGTTGCTAACTAAAGCCTCTACACACTTTGCACTTCTCTAGTTGTGATTGAGGAGTGGTATTGAGATATTGGAAATCACACTCAGCTTAGCCTCTTTGTATGGAGCAGTGTGGGCTCAGGATACAGAATCCCATATGCACAATAATGAAAAGTGTAGCCTAGTCTATTCCTATAAAGCATTGTACTTGCTCTCATTTTAAATGCAATGTCATAGTACTTTTGTACTTCCAGTAAAGTACATGTGTCATTGTCAACACACAAGACTATGTTTATGAGTCCAAGCTTCCATCTTAGAACCTAATTCACTTGTGTGACATTTGGTCTTAATGTATGTTACCTCATGAGCTCACTCTTCTTCTTTCAACCTCCATAGCCATGCTCTAGATCTAACATTCTTTACAAAGCCGTCATGTCCCAACCTATCTGATAGGGTTGTATTTAGAGGATGAGTCACTGAAGTCGGGCCTTCTTGATAGGTCTCTCGGGTAGTCCGTGCTCAAGAACTTGGACTATATTGTCTGTTTAGTAAGGAGTCAAGTCCCACTCTAAACAAGTTATTTTCACTGGATAGGTTAAACAGATGCACGTTAGGCAAGTCGCCTGTGATGCCCTATCTAGCGGCTTTTCCTGTGGGTATGTGAGACATATGGTTGGCCATGTAGTGCTTCTTCCCTTTGCATACAACCACCGAGAAGTCGAACTCGAGAAGCAAAATTAACCATCGAGAAATGCATCTCGTAGTGCACGGTTTGTTAACAAGATAAAGCAAGGCTTGATGGTCAATAAAGAAGAAAAAAGGTGTGGCCAAAAGGTAATGCCAAAATTTCTTCACAACAAACACCATAGCTAGCCCTTCCCTCTTAGTGGTGGAGTAGTTCATCTTGGTATTCGTGAGTTGTCTGCTAGCAAAGCTCACTAGATAGTCTAAATTGTGTTCACCTGGTTGGCACAACATAGCTCGCACGGTGGCAAACTTTAAGGCATCAATGTGAACATGGAAGGTTATGGTCTAGTCTGGGGGTCATAGGATTGGTTTTGTGGTTAGAGCCTTCTTCAACTCTTCATATGCATGTTGGCATTCCTTGGTCCATTCAAATACCACTAGCAATTTGTATAGAGGCCTAGCAATTAATGCATAGTTTAACACAAATCATCGATAGTATTGAACTCCCTTGTAGTTGTTGGTGGTGGAAGATCAACGATAACCCTAACTTTTGAGAAGTCAGTGGCAATGCCATTCTTTGACACCATGTGCCCTAGGATGCATCCTTGCTTCACCCAGAACTCGCATTTCAAAGGGTTCAACGAGAGATGATACAGTCTCTCTTTGTGGCAGCATTGACTTTCTTGTAATTGACGCACACTCTAATTTTTCCATTCTCCTTCATCACGATCACTGTGGGTGATACCTAATCCATGTGCTCAATTTCATAAATGAATCTTGCTCTAAGTAGCTTATCGATTTCCTCCTTGACAGTGTGAGTGTGTTTGGGATTCGGTTGCTGCTTGTGTTGTGTTGGATGTCATTGGGATGTTATGAGTCACTACACTCGGATCTACCCCCTTTGGCGCATCAAGAGACCCAGCAAATACATCTATGTATTCTTGTAAGAGAGCAACAAGAGTTGCCTCCTTTTCCTTGGTTAAGTCGTCGGCCATAAAACCAGATCGGTGGGTTGTATCTCCTTCCTTAACTAGATTGGCCTCTTTAACTTTGGTGGGTCCTTCTATAGACTCGCTTACTTGTGTTCGCCTTTTGGCTTCGAGCAAGACTACTACCCTCTTGCATTTCTTAAATCTCCAGAATCATTTTGGTAGGTCTTGCGGCTTCCTCTTTTTTTTAGCTTCTGGATCCCTAGGTCGTTTTCTCTTTTCCTCCTTTGACCTTCATCACCTTAGGTGAACTGGTAGGTCTCCCTTGGTGCGCTTGGTCTTAGGTGGTTGGGGTATCTCAGAATTACTATTCGAGCTTACTTCCGTCTCAGAATCAAACTCTTTGTCTTCGCTAGAAGAGCGAGTCTCTCTTGGAGATCGTAGCTCCGATGGTGATTCCGTCCTGAGTATTGGTGTGGCAAGTGGTTGAAAGAGACTTGCTTCATCATAATCAGTCACTCCTATGTGCTTCAACCAAGTGCGATCGCAGCCCATTTGCATGACTCCTTCCTTGAGTCTGAAGATGCTCTTTTTCTATGGTTTGGAATCCATCCTTATTTATTCAATCTCATCCCCCTCTGTGTCATACTCTATCGTGTTGATCTCTTCTTCGCTCTCGTCACATTGGAGGAACAACAATCTTAATACTCATCACTAGAGTCATCCACATCCCACTGCTTGTCAACTTCTGAGTGCAATTCTACGGCTAAGGCTCAATTGTACGTCAAGTTTAGGTCATGCATCTTGGTCCATCGCCACTTGGGCTCATCCAAGAGATCCTTGAGTGGCTTAAAATTTGGGTTGGATTACAAGCTAATTCATTTGTTAGGTGCTCTAAGATCTTGTGGAGGTCTCATTTGTTGTTCAGGACATGAAACATGATGGAGACACGTCGCTCATGCCAGCTCCTAGCCATCATGCAAATTGGTGTTGTGGGCTTGTCTCTAGGCTTACTGATTATCTTAACGGCCTGCTCGTATCCGTCGTTATCCAAGAATGACACATCAATTGTGGCTAGCACATGCATCCAATCTCACTCATCTCAAGACAAGGGATATACTTTGTCAGTGGTGCATAAGATTTCCTGATCTAAGCATCGCCCTTGAGTATAGTTGAGATGGTGTCTAGGTCAACTAGTGTAGTCCTCCATATATCCATCTCCACTCTCACTGCTTCCATTCAATTGCCTAGGAAGATTAGACCATTAACCTAGTCTTCTATGACACGTGCATTGTACATCCAGGGTCAGCCCAACAGGATATTGTAGTCTATTCCTTTCATGACTATAAAGTCCACAAAGAACCCGATTCTTGTGATCTTCAATGGCCAAATTCTCAACACTCCAAATGGATTCACTTTCATTTCGTTAGCCAATGTGACATTGAACCTAACATCCTCGAAAGGCGGATTACCCCATGCCTGGAGTATTTCATGGCTAAGTACACCAACCTCTGCCCTTGTGTCTACAATCCCTTTCCTCGTGGTATCACCTAGAGCTAGAATAGGCAAGACGGCGTGCATTTTAGTGCCTTTCCAGAAAGCATTAATATGCACAAACTTGGGCACTGAGTGCAACGTTAGGCTTGGTATTTGCATTACTACATCATGGTCTTTTAAGTCAGGGGCAGCTTTCTCCATCAATCCTTCCACCCATTGCCTTAGCTTCTGCCATAGCGTCGGATACTGCCTAAGCAAATCTCCTAAGCTTAGAGTTAGAGGGGTGGTCACTTGCATTGTAAGAAGATTCCTCACCACTTGCTTGTCCCCTAACTTTGCACTTTTTGGCCCATAGCCTTGATTGGTTTGCTAGCCCATGGCCTTCATGCGGCACAATTTGAGGTGCAGACGTGCCTCTCAGTCGTGTGGAAGAGACTGGTATGCTCATGCTAGAGAGATCATTAATCTCATTCTCCAAAATGGGCTCAACATCCTTTAGGTATTCCTAGGCTTCTCTCACCCACTTCTTGACCTTTTCAATGGCTGCGAGTTGGTGCTTTAGGTTGGGATACTCCCCTACCTTGGCACTTCCTTTTTTAGTCTTCTTTGGGACGGATGTTTCAGCTTCATCTTCGGTGACTTTCTTTTCAACAAGCACTATCGTTGCACTATCGGTTTTCAACGTGGCCTTTGCCTCACTTCTCTTCTTTCTTCACCTATGACTTTTATTTTTGATTGAGGCCGCATCCAGGGTTGCTAGGCCTTGGCAATGATATGCCGATTTGCTTCATCTGTGTGCGGGTCATGACATGCAACGGGATGAACGTGGCCTCCCTATCACATGTCTCAATGCCAAAAAACCCCAGTCGAATTGATGGCATAATTTCAAAACTAGAGGATGGCTTCCGCCTAGGGCAATTGGTAAAAAGGTGAGTGATTCCGCACTCAACTTATCTAAGATCGGTCTTATCTCAGTTAGCTTGCTCCCTCTTGAGGCAGTACAAAGAGATGTGTCCTGGGTGACCACAAGTCCAACAAGAAATCAATTCTTTGGTTTGCCCTCCTAAGCCTCTGCCTCTCCCTCTTCCTAACGCCATCACCCACACTGGTCGATAGTCCATAAGGACTAGATTGTGTGAGGTGCCTCCTCCAACAGACCCGAAAGAGTCCTCTTAGTAGTCGATCGAAATTCATATCCATGCACATCACCATCCAGTCTCCCCATGGAAAACCTGGGACTTAGGTTAACATGGGAATCTCAGTTCTACTTCACAGGGGAAGCGTGGACAAGACACCCCTAACAAAAATCTAACGCTCACCTAAGAAAGAGCATTTTCTAATCAATCAAAGGCAAGAGTGAGGTTAACACCACGCTTGGTTCAAAGAGAGTGAAGGACGGGGGAGAGTGTAACTCGATCCCCCTATCCATAAGGTAAAATCTCAGCTTTGGTCCCCTAAAATGGTATTAAACCTAGTAACTAATCCTACCGATATGGGGAGGGTCACGATTTAATCAGCTCTATCTAGTGTTGGAAAGTTATCCGAATTATTGGGTCCACCCAGCCATAGGCATTTGATCATCAGGATCGAAGCCTCCCACTTTCCTCGATTGGGTTTGCTTTAGTTTTTTAATTAGCAAAGCATACTACCACACTGTTTTGACATATTTAAAAAAAATAGCTTCCTTTTATTACTCATTTAAACTAGGTTCATTAAACTTAATCTTTAGCACATAACAAACAATTCAAAAATCAAATACTTTATTTTATAATAATAAGCCGAACCATCACTCCGCAAAGTGGTACAAAATCGTCTTTCGGTAAAAAGACATTGTCTAGCCTAGGATAGACCTTTCAATCTCATAGGATAGGGCTATATGTGATTGCAGTTCGTTTACAGTCAATAGGAAATTTACTAGCTCAAAGCCCCTCTAAGCTTCCCTGAGCCTTAAGAGCCGTCCTACATAGCAGGGGCACTTATCACTCAGCCCTTTACACTCTCACGTGCTCGAGTGATCAAAAACCAAAAATACCTACCTCCCTTGGGAGCATAGGATCCCCACCCGCAGTTGAGTTTTTCCTAGGGAGCATTGGGTTGGGGACCCCAATGTCCTGAACCACCACAATCCACCACAACTCGTCCGGTTGTTACAAGCACGGAATTATAAGAGACATACTTCATCATTCACAAATCCAAAAGCAGACATAACCATAAAACATTTTTAACACACTTATCAATGTATACGATGCATAGAATATATCCCCCTCATCAATTCCCATGTTATTTCCTAAAAAGTAATTGATAATACTAACATGTTTTTGTAAGTTTAAGTATGTTCTAACTAATCGTAATCTATATAACAGTCTTATCCTATGGTCTTTTCTAACATTACTAACTTATCCCTCATTTTATGGTAAGTTGCAAAAAAGCAATAATATAAAATAGAAAAATTAGAAATTTGTAGAGTTAATAGCTTAAAAGTAATCAATTTATTATGTACTAAACTTGATCATCTCCGTTTAGCCATCCATCGTGATTACAGGGTATGACTGCAACCTCGGTTTGTTGTGGAATAACTGATCCTTCGAGTTGAATGGATTCGGGGGTAATTTCTGCTTGCGCTTCAGTTTCTATTGAGTTTCCTCAGCAACGACTACTTTCTTGCGTTGGGGAGCTCTTTGAGCATGACCTCCCTCAACATCTCGACGTCTATTGGGAGCCATGGAAGAAGCTGGATGGATTTGAGCAACACTTCCACGTAGGAGTAAAGAGACTTCTGCATGGGTTATTCTAACGTAACACTCTATCCCTATTTATATAGTAATCGGGGGGGGGGGGAGGATAAAGAGAGAACACTTGCTTTTAGCGTTTTCGATGACATCATTGATGATGTCGGAGAGGGCTCCATTTTTTTAACATAGCATGGACGGGCGTCACTCCAAGGCTCACGACTAAGATGGTGACCAAGGCATAAACCTTGGCATATTGGCCTTGGCATACTTGGCAACATGCTATGAAGTCTTCGTTGGTGCCATTGACTGTGCGCGAGAAGCTTCCACTAGCTTTTGTAGGAAAAGTTTCTCGGGAGGCCCACCCATCCTAGCAGTGTCATCACCTAAGTGCACTTAACTGCCAAGTGTCTATCCACTAGGCTAGTTATTTTTATTGTTTTATACTACAAACATAGTTTTAATAAGCTTGTCTCGGGAGGGTTTCCCAAGTCTTCCTTCAATTATCTTCATAGTTTGAGCTAGTTTTAGAAATGTGCAATATTTACCATTTTGTTTTCAACATAAATCAAATTTTGAAATGTATACACACATTGTTTATTAAAATAAACTAAGTAATGGGGACATTACAGATTGCCCTCTTCGTTGTATGAGACGTAGGGGTTCACATAAGGTTCCTCATCATTCTATTCCTCCGCGTAGTGGACTAGAGCATTGCTCGGTGGATGGGTTATGTAGGGTCCATGCGGCCTAGGTATGCCCATGGGATTGATCTCTATCCTAGAGATGGCTGGCTTTGCATAGTTAGGTCCTGGGAGGGCCAATGGGGCTCCTCTCGTGAAGAAATTCAAAGACATATCCCCTAGGTAAGGTTGGTTGTAAGGCTGCGAATATGGGAGTCTCTGTGGCAGTCTATAGTGCATGGCGTCATGGCCGAACCTACCACAGTTGTGGAGCAAGGTCGAGACCTTGAGTCCTGACACTCAGCTGGAAGATGGTTTCCATTACAATACACGCATTGGATGTGTGAGTGCGTAGGACTTCTCATCATCTCCTACAATTTAGCCAAATCTAGCTTCACATTTGCCTTGCGTGCTTTGGTTGGATCCTTCACTAGTGGTCGGATTTCTTTCAAAGGTTCCAAGGGTATAGCTAGCATATCCCTTTGCAGGTTTGAGTTGCTCACCAAGGCCTTGTAAAGCTCTTCACTTTGGATTCCACTTGTGAACACAATGGAGACCACTTGTTTGCTAGGTCTCCCTGCGGGTGGCTGGGATTTTTTTTAAGAGACTCCACACATGGGTGACGTAGTCTTGGATATCCTTCTTGTCCTTCTGCTTGACATTAATCAATCTAACCATGAGGTTGTCAGAGTATCCTGTCTCAGAGAATCTCTTGATGAAAAGACTCTTGATGATGTTAAAGTCATTGCGTTCAACAGTGTCTAAACTAGTGTACCAGATCCGTCCTTTGTCTCCTATGCAAATTTTGAAAGGTTGTGAGTGCTAAGCAAGATCTCTAAGGCCATTAGCCTTGTAGATGTGCTGAACTGCTCTACAAAGCTTTACAGGTCGTTACTTGGCTAGTACTTGTCTAGTTGTTTTGCAACCACAGGGATCCTCGATTGGCTCTTAGAGCCCTGGGTAACTCCTAATCCTGCAAGCAACAATGTTGCTAATCTTGTCACGATTTGCTTTGCCAATGTGCTGTTTATCACTCGTTTCATGAGAAGCTTGTTCAACGTTAAGTCTGCCTCTAGAGCTCTTTCCCTCTCTACGTTTGGTCCTATTGGTTTTTATTCGCTAGGGCCAGCATGCACTAGACCTCTCACATTTTGATGTCCTACCACAATCTCCTAATCTATTGTTGCTAGTTGTATGTTGCTATGCTCTGTAAGGCCTTTCACGCCAGCTTTTTTTCCTCCTCGAGGTCCACTATGATGTCCTCTAGTGGCTTGCCATGGTGATCTAGCTTGGTATCTGTGCCATATTCGTTCACCATTCATTGGATTTCGACTCAAAATTTTCCTAGGTGGAGCTCCTGATTTTCGTAGCTTACACTGGACTCTACCATGTCTACGGTTTCACATTCCACTAAATTATCAATGAGGTTGATCAAATCAAGTAAAATCATACTCCCAATGGTGTTGGTCCCTCGATGCATCTGGTCTTCTGCATTGTTTCTGCCACTTGTTCCTACCAATTGGGGTTGTTTGATCCCCCATCTAGTTTTGAGGGTCATCTCCTATTGGTGGGTTCGTTCTGTTAATTAGGTTTGAGTGTGTTCCTTTTTGTTGACAACCAAACCTCAATTTACGTTTACTCAGTGTATGCGTTGTGTTGTTTTCCTTGCATTGTGCAAAATTATGCTTTCAGTATTTCCAAGCAGGCTTCAAGTGTCAAAGACAATGTGGGTGCAAACATGAGATAATGAATGCACCTTTCGCACTCCAGTCTAAACTCTCGATCGAATAGGGCTTTACACTCGGTAACTGGCTACTCTCTTTGGTCCCTAGAGTCTGTGCTACACTACTTAGCTCAATCAAGGTCTGAGGGTCAGTTTCACGACTCTAATAGGGACTAAAAGCTCACGTGATTGTTAGCGGTCATGTCTAGTCGTCTGGCTATAATTACTAGAGTTAATTTCATCTGTAAGGATTTCAGAGCCTTCCTCGTTTGCAGGAGGTGTTCTGCTTCGCTAGGATGCACTAGATTTGTCAATTTATACTGTTAGAAGTTTAGTCTATCCAATTCTGTAGTGTCTGATCCTTAAAATGGGATGTCTGAGTTAGGATGGTCCGATTCTACCTCGTCTAATTTTCATTTGTCAGATTTAGGCTAGTCTGATTATTATGTGTCCGATTCTTGATTGTCCCATTCAAGTCCGTTTGATTTTCCGGTTGTCCGATTTTCCTGAATCCGATTGCCCAAGTGCCCAATTGTTCGAATTGGATGGGCCACGTGTCTGATCAGACGGGTTGGATGGTGTCTGAGTGATCAAATTTTTCAAAATCAGACTATCCAAATATGATACATCTGATCATCCAAATGGACAAAATCGGACGTCTAATTGTTCAATTTTGGGAATCAGACCATGTGGACCGCATCCGATTCTGGCAGCACACAAACAATGATGACAAAAATTTGATTCAACAATGATTTTGGCCACATCCACATGCAAGGAGCTCTAGAATGCAAGAATGGATATAGAGGGAGGGTTCTATGTACTGACACGCACGAAAAACTCCCGTGGAAGCTGATCGATTTGTTTGTTTGGCCTTGGACTCTCTCTTCTCTTACAATCTCTCTCTCTCTCTCTCTCTCTCTCTCTCTCTCTCTCTCTCTCTCTCTCTCTCTCTCTCTCTCTCTCTCTCTCTCTCTCTCTCTCTCTCTCTCTCTCTCTACTACAAAAGCTAAAAATGAGCCTTGCACCCCCCTTCCTTGGGTCTTAAGCCCTTATCCTAATACCTAAGTGTTGTCATGTTAGTGCTCATGCCTTGTCAATGGATTGCAAGTCGATTTTTTCCTTGATTTTGCCCTATTTTGGCATGTTTTATAGCAAAAACCCTAAGTCACTTTGCTTCAATTCCTTGCTCCTACCCTACTCCAAATGCAACAAAAATCAAAACCCAAATACCGAAATGATATGTCATACTTATCTACTCATCAAAAACTCAAAATACTTACTTGTTTTCAAGAATAAAAACCCCAAATCTCCTACCTATCTCAAGCACCGGTTCGGGGATGCAACCCTACTTCGATGATCGAATTGAGGTGTGTAAGTGCTCAAGCTTGAATCCATTGGTCCCAACAATGGAACCAAAATGTAGTGGAAGCTCACGCTCAACCGCCCAAGACCCACAGACCGCTCATTGCTTCAAGCATTTCAATCAAGCATAAATGGCTATCCCTTACCTAGCCAATGCACCTTCAATCCTACAGGGTGTAGTGAGCTTACCTTAATGCCTGAATGAGTAGCCTCCTCTCTCAAGCATAGCGGTAGCTCCACGATTCGAGATGCAAGCTTAAGCAACCTCAAGCCTCCTCCTTCAAGTTCTATCATCCATCGCCGCGCACAAGACAAGACAAGAGAAAAACAAGAGAGGAGATGATAAAGAGCTCCTTCTCTAAGATCCCTCACCCTCACACACTCACTTCCTCACACTCCATCTCTCAAGTACACACAAGCAAGCAAGAAGTAGAGAAGAGAAAAATAGAAGAAGAAGAGACCACTTTTTCCATATACCAAAGAATGAGCTCCTCATTCACTTTTCAAGTTTATATACAAAACCTTGAATCGCTTGGGCACCCATCCCCTTTTTTACATGATTGGGTATCTCACCAAGGCCCTCTTTCCCTATTCCCTTCTAGTTGCCTTTTATCCCTTCACCCATGTTTGTTTAGACTTTACAACTTGCACAAGAGGGAGCTACATACTCTTATAAAATGAATTACATTGCACCTATCCTGACTTTCCTTATGAGAGCCCTCGGAGGTTCTCCTTCATCCTTGAGAGAGCATATTTGATCCTTAAGAGGACCTCCTTCATCCTTGACAAGACATCCTTGATTCTTGAGAGAGCCTTGCTAGAATATTCAATGGTCTTCCACGTTTTTTCTAAGGTTGCCTTCTCCTCCTCATTTCTTGCTTGGGCAGAATGAGCTTCTTTATTCACTTTTTGACTTGGGATTCCTTAGTTTTTCTCTGCTTCTATTTTACTACGCGGTTCTTGTCCACATGACATGTCTTGTAACACGCTACACTGACTCGGATTATGCAGGATATGTAGATAGTAGATAGTTGACCTCTGGATATGTCTTTACCTTTGTTGGAGATGCTCTCTCTTGGATGTTAACAAAGAAAAAATGCATATCATTGTCTATTATCAAGGTTGAACCCTTGAGACTTGCAAGGAGACCCTATGGTTAAGTCATCTGGTTATAGAACTTGGTATGAATATGACATACTACAATGCATTTAGATTTTACGAGTGCCATTCAATTGGCCTGTAATCTAAACAACAATGCAAAGGCAAAGTGCATTGAGGTGTGCTATCACTTTATCAGAGAGGTTCTAGAGGACAAGTTCTTTGAGCTTGTTAAGTTTTCTACGGATACGAATCTTGTAAATCTACACACTAAAATTCTCTCAATGAAATGATATGCCTTTCTTACAAAGATGATGGGTGTAGGATGAGATGACATCTTTCCTCATCTAATTACACTTATGTACATGTATTTTTTTATTTTCTTTTCTTTTTTCTCCTCACTCGAGTCACATTTGCCTTTAATCAGGAGGTTATTGAGGGTTAAATGAGATAAATAAACTAAAGGTTTGACTTTTTCTTGATGAATGAGTCTAATGGATGTTCCTTTATGTATATTGTAGATAGCAACCACATAGGTGGTGTTACTTGCATCCACATCACATGTTGTACTTATCAGAGATCCATTAAATGAGAATTAAATTATGTACTTTGCCCAATAGAGACAAGATAAACATGGAACCAAGTATATGGGAAGTGGGTCACCTATGGTTTCAAGTCCTAAATAACCTCAAGAGCCTAGTCGATAGATACAAGACCACCAAGGAGCCTGTAGACAGTTGTGGCCTAAGTAATTATATCAAAGCAACAACAACCATAGATGACTACTAAGAACTTGTAACTCAATTATCAAAACCAATATATTCTTATACAACCCAAAATCTAGTCAAAATATATGAAGAACAAGAGGCAAGAATTGAGTTCACTCCAAAATTAATAGAAGAGACCTTGGGGATTAAAACTGGAAGTGAAAAGTACAAAAAACACCCTATGTGTCTCAAAGATGGGATGAGTCAATCACTAAATTCCTCATCAAGGCATAAAGGGTCCTTTGAAAACCCTGGAGTAAATCTAAATCATATGGAGACTAGACACAACATCATTATTTATGGTAGTGTGCTCATTTAAGTCATTGCTATTAGTTTAGAAGTGCTATTCCATGATACCTTTCTATTGCAATACATGGAGCCACTTGTACCACCAAAGGATTCATCCGAGGACACTACAAAATGAAAAAGAGGTGAAGAGAAGATACAGAAAACCCCAATCCCAATAATTACCATAGCAAGCAAAAGAAGAAGTAAAGAGAAGAGGAGAAACTAAGGTCATCCTTCGAGGACTTCGATGAGAGAGGAATTGAAGAAGAGTGGTTGATAGTTTGTGCTACTAAGAAGATTCACTTAGAGAATCTATTGAGGAATCCATGCATAGCAAGGATCAAATCCTCACCCTAGTAGGTAGTAGAACTCTTGGCTCAAAAATGTGAGAGCAATTCCAGGGAAGAGAAGGTAGCAGAAGAGCCACCACCTATTGATTCATTAATTCTTTGCAACCTGATTGCTAAGGTAGGAAAGATGTAGGTGGAAATCAATGAGCTAACAAAAACTAAATCGACACTTGAAGAAGGAAATCACCTGACAGACACGTCAAAAAATGCACAAGAGTCTCCCAAAGGACAAGATGCAGCTAGTAGAGTGGGAGACCTAGATTTGCTATGTGAAGAGCTATAAAAAGATGTGAAGAGCTTAAAACAAATAAGGCAAAGAATTCTAGGCCAATTGGGAACTCCAAGAAGGCTAGAAGAAACACAAGATGACTACAAGGAGTTCTTGGTAGAGTCAAAGAAACACATACAGGAGCACAAAGGTCAACTGAAGGAGCCCAACTCAGTGCTTAAGGAACTTTAAGAAAAGCATATACATGAGCTTCAAAATCACCTTGAAGAGCTCAAATTGGTGCTTAAGGAGCTTCAAGATCGGAATAATAAGTATGAGACAATATTGCATGAGCTTCAAGACCAACTCAAATAATGAGACTTAGCTATTAAAGACAAAGCGGTAGAAGTGATTGAATTCAGTAAGTAGCTATCACAAGCTAGTCACCAACTCATAGACGTTGCACTCCACTTGGCCTAGGAAAAGGAAAAACTAAATTTACAAGAAAGAAAAAATGTGGAGCATCACCAAATGCAAGGCCAATGGAGTGCCATATATACAAGTTTGTAGGAGACCATTGATGTCAGCTTGATAGGGCTTGTAAGCATGGTGGAGAATGAAATACTAAGATGATATGAAGTGGCCCTAATGAAGCTACCCAATGGCCTAAGAGTAGCCTTATACATACTATTCATGGTGTTCCAATGTCGCTTGCTGGGTATAGCCATATAATGTGCTACAACTCCCACAACAAAGGCTAGAGATAAGGCTTTTAGTCAAAGCTGGGACATGATGTATATCATGAAGCAAAAAAGAAGCACTAGTATCAAATTGTAGTCTTATATCACCTATACCAATGATATCCAATGCAATGCCATCTCCTAGTCTAATAAAACCCATAATTGTATGATAACTATGAAACCAATAGGATAATATGGAATGAAGTCCTTGAATTAAGAAGCCAACATTGAGAGTAACTAAGTGGCATCAAGTGATGAAGCAATATGTACACATCAAAATTATACTTTAAGGCATTTATCTCCTCTATATTCACATTAGACTTAAGCACAATGCTATGATCATCAAAAGATTTAGCACTATCCTACACTTTCCCTTTGCCTTTCTCATTATGTCTATCATTGTGTGTTTTATGGCACCAATGCATGGTCTAATGTGTCTCCGTTGCTCACAATAATGACATGTCAAAGAGGACTTATGGCTACAAGACTTAGTATGTGATTTCTCACAAGACTGAGACTTACCCATGTTGGGGATTGTGAGTCTATAACTGTAAGTGCATAAAAAGTGTAGGTTAGAGACACACAATCTCCAACTTTTTGATGTTGCAAATAGCACTATCATTGGATGCATTTGAAGTTTGTGTCATTATGTTTGCAAAGGAATGCAAAATACAAGAGTCAAGACTATTGTAATTACATCAAAACACTCCCAAAATTGAGCCAAAAGTGAGAGCATGAAGTAAGGAATAAAATAATATATATCTTTTCACAAAGAGTAGTCATTGGAGTGCTCAAACAAGGTGTTTGCTCTCAAATAAAGTGCTCATAAATGGTTTTCAGTATTTTTTTTCATAAAACTATAGTAAATGACTATACATTTGTGTGGCAAATTATCAGAGTAAAGCTCCCATTGCTAGAAATATCTCGGGTAGTAATCGGGATATATAAAATGCAACTAGTAGTGTATCAACCAAGTACTAAGAATTGTTAAAACATATAGGGTGTCAGATACATAAATGCATATTAAGCATATATCTATCACTGACAATCCATTGACAATGATAGGTATAAGGTATCCAAGCTCAAAAGTAAATCAACCCACAATCATGAATCTTTGTTATGAACACTGTGGCATAAATCAAACAATCATAAAGAGTTTTCCACTAACTCAATGAACCAAGCTTTGTAATGTAAATACAAATGTCTTCCACTATAAGAAAATCTAAAATATTTAAAAGCACAAGGCTCAATGCATCAAGCACATAATATTTGGGAAACCCAAGCCCATTGAGGATATATTTGGGAGCATATACATCTACTATGTCTTCAATTCACAAGTGAAAATCATTGAAGTAAATTGCTAACATTGAAGGACATCCAATGGAGCTCAAAATGAAGATTCAATGATCACCACAAACATATTGAGGTATAAAAATCAATGCCCACCATCAACATAAGTGTATGGAAGACTCAAATAGCTTGTAGGCATATAATACATAAATCTCTATAACTTGTAAGCTTACTCTCCAAATCAAAATAGTTATGTTCTATATAAAACATAGAACTAAAAACTACATAGAATCAACTCTTTGAATACTCATATCTATAGTTCTTGTTGCGCTCTTCGTTTTTAGCTATAGAACACCTCAATTCGATATCGTGTACAAAAGTTATAGCCAAAATATGAAAGTGCTATCGTTGCCATAGCTATCCACGACTTCTGCAATATGCTCCATGTCCACTCAAAATGGATAGAATGGTTGTTTCTCAGATTAGTTAGCACTAAAAAGGCTTAATTTGTGAAAAGTTCCTCAGCTAGCTTAGAACAAGTACTAACGATGTATCAACCGTGAGTATGATAGGCTGTCCATTAGAGTAATCAGCCCTCTTCAAGGTGGGGGCTAAAATCAGCAATTTCTTCAATTTTCAAACAGCTTGAGTATGCTCTTTTTGCCACATAAACCTTTGGCCTTTTCTTAACAGTTGATAAAGATTTTTAGCAACATGAGCGAAGTGTGGGATCCAAATAAGATAGAAAACACACACTCCAAGAAATCTTCTCACCTCCGAAACATTTGTGCATATTTCCTGCATTTTGCTGATAGCATTAATCTTGACTGGAGAAGGCTTTCGACCATATGGGCCACACATATGCCCAACCACAAGAACTTCTTCAACTCCAAAAACAGATTTAAATCTTGAAAGAGTAAGATGGACTTCTTCCTGGACTTCTTCTAGTTTAGACAAGATTTGAGCGCAATCGTTAATATGATCGAAAACAAACTTGCGGCATTCAAGCTCATTGAGCTCTTCATTCTTCTCATGAATTTCACATCCTTTGATTGGTACATCATCAAGGAAAGGAAGAGTCAGTTGGGGAATATAATCTCTCGATACTTTATGCATGGCATTCATCATGTGAGCCACTGAATTTGTAGCTCCTTGGGATAGAGTACACATGCGGACTAAACCAAGAGGTGTCTTCATTGTGGTAATGTCTCGGCTCTCCAAAGCAAGCTTAAATTGGTCATAGCCCGAATATAAATCACCCATGGAATAAATTTCTCTACCTGTAAAAGCCTCAGCAAATTCATCAACAATTGGCCCCGAACCAACATTTCTAATAGTGACTTTATTGACAGGCTGTAAATCTTGAATGAATCGCAAAGATCCATTCTTCTTAGGCACGGTAAACCATCGGTTAGAATACGGAGCTGAAGATGGCTCCAATATTCGCATCTTTATATTTTCATTTAAAAGCTCCAGTAACTTAGGCAAATGAGCCCTTGGTACTGGAATTGGTTTAAGATTCCAAGGGATGTGTGGGATCGTAAAAATCACCATTGGTGCCACAATACTTGGATCCATACAGCCAATTTCATGAGACTGAAATGAAAAAGCTTTTCCATGTTTCTTTAATATCTGCATAAAGGCTTGCTTTTCAGCTTGCAAGAGAAAAGAGTCTTCACCAATTTTTAGCTCCTGTAAGCTTTCAGCTGTAAATTGGTGACCAATATCTTTGGGGTCACGAAGACTTAGCTGTTTGGATGCTCTTTCAGCCAGTCCCTCACTTTCAGGAGGTAGTGGAGTTACCACCTGCTTAACCTTCTTGTCAATTGTCTTGTACTTCATTTCTACTCTTTCCTCATCCCTGTTTGGCTGTCCAAAAGCTTCATGATCAGCAAATTCTTGAATTATGTCATAAATATCCAATGTGCATACCTATATGGACTCATTTTCAGCTTGATTTTCAGCATGACCAGCTGCATGTATTTCAACCAATGTATCATTATGAATCATCCCATAAAATAGTCCTGAAATCTCTTCATTTTTAGCCCAAATATAAACTTGCTTCAGCTCCCGTTCCACATGACATAAATGCTTTCTTCCAGCCCTATTCATGGCTGAAAATTGTTTATAACAGCCCACATTATTGGTCGTAAATACTTGCAAGTCAGCTTTTGGCATAGCCCCCTTTACATGTGGAGGCAAATTTTTATGACATGAAGCACTGCCATAGCCTCCACTTACAACAGTGCAACCCGAAAACCCTTAAATTCTCGGGCATTAGGAGGCACAAGATGATCTCTCAATCGATCTCTATTCCGATGATGATTTACACATACAGTTAGAAATTGAACAGCTTTGTCATTATCCTTACTTCTTATCCGAGCATATGATGAACCATCATCAAGGGCCTTTGTCTCCAAACAAGACTCAGAAATAAAAGGTTGACCAAGAATGATAGGATAGCTACAGGAATCTTGAACAAAGAAATAAAATTCATCTTTTACATTACCAATAGTAACCCGTACATAAGGACATGCCGCATAGAGATCGCTAGAAGAATTATTGGCTGCTTTCATGCACCATCACGGGTCCACATCTATGGGCCATCCGCTATTCTCATAGAGACTTCTTGACATGACGTTAATCTCCGAACCATGGTCTATAAGGGCAATGCATGGAGTCTCTCTTTCTCCAATCTTGACAACGGTTTCGATGGTTGCCCTTGCCCAATGAGTACGGGAGTAGTGACTACTTGGAATAAAATGAGCATCAATCTCTTCTTGCATGTTGTGAAAACGAGCTTCTTTTTTATGCATAGGCTGCTCTTTGGATTGAGAAGATCCCTCCATAACATTCTCTACAATAGCTTCTTCAATTTCACCTTCATAGATGTCTTCATCTTTGGCTTCTATGCTTGCAATCAATTCTTTGATTGCCTCCAATTGAATCCCTTGAGTATTCAGCTTCTCTTCATCCTGGAAATACACATGAAGAGCTTGCAAAAAAGCATGTACAGATTCTTCAGTTTCTTCACCAACATATTGTCTTTTCCATTTAATTACATCAATTATTACATCATGAAATCCTCGTTTTGCAATTCCAAGAATTTCACCCAATGTAAATTCAATTTTGCTTCCAAGAATCCTTTCTTCTAGGATCCGCTTGAGATCCGTCGCAGTCTCTATGTCTGACTGCAACTTGTAGCCAGTATGTTTATCTTTTCTCTTTCCTTCGGTCTTCTTTGCTTGTGGAGCATTTTCCATATAATGCTCTAGCGGTGGTGGTGGATTTTCAGCAGCCTTCTGCTGATCCAGTTTACTTCTTGTCACACGTTTGGTTGGCCCCGAAGAGGAGGGACGAACAACATCTTCATCTCTTCTTCGCTTTTCTTCTACCATAGCTTCTTGATTATTGATTTCAGCCAATCGAGCGAAAGCTGAAAATGAATCAACCGGCTCGGTCCATCCGGTTCTTCCTCAGATGCATTGACTGGGAGTAGTTAAATAATCTTTGGATGCCTTACCTCACTCCATGCGATCTAAGGCCTGTATCCACACTTTAGATTTTACATCAGCTTTACATGCTTTAACAATTTCATTAGTTGGCTCAATTTGTAGCCCATAGGTAGCTGCATCAACAGCTGCATAGGCTGTTCTTGTTGCCAAATCCTCCAGTCTTTTCTTCATGCCACCGTTATCGAAATTTGGCTCAAGAGGAAGCCCCGTTTCGGTCGCATCAATTTTACCATCCTTCCAAAAGACTAATTTTTGCCCCTCAGCTTCACGGAATGCATTGCACTCCCTCTTATCATGTTGTAGGCTATTACACCAGATACCGCATCTTTTGAAGCCTTCTCGTAAGGGTCTTTGGGTAGTTGTCCGTCCTCTTTCTTCCACTTTCACATCAAGCCTTTCCACCTTAGAATTAATCTCCGTTAGATTAAGATGGAGATCCCGCATGCTCTTGATCAGCTTGTCCATAACATCCTTCTTTGGAGGTGGAACAACAGGATTTCTTGGTTGCTCGGCCATAGAGACAAGAGATCGAGATACATGAACAAGCTCTTTTATGGACTCAGATGGTGCAGAGGTAGACCCCCACCTTAGGCGCATCCGCTCTCTCTGAGCAATCATATTAACTGCTTTAGTGACATCACCCCAAGCAGTCTTCAATTCCATCTGAGTCAAGATCTTCAAGCTGATCAGTTAGCTTCTCTTGAAGAAAAGGATCCACAGCTTTCAGAAACAATGCAATCTTATGGCTCTCCATACTCTGCTGATCATCAGGATCTAGCTGAGCAAATTTGCTTTCGAATTTGCGGTGAAGAGCAGTGGCAGTTAGTCCCTTATTGGGCCTTTCAACCCATTCAGTGAAGATTTTCTTCGTCATGAGGCCAGAGTCTTTCAAATTCGCAGTGAAGAGCAGTGGTAGTTAGTCCCTTATTGGGCCTTTCAACCCATTCAGTGAAGATTTTCTTCGTCATGAGGCCAGAGTCTTCAAGAAAGAATTCTTCTCGAAGAGCCTTCTTGAATGCAAACCATCCCACATCTTTTTGAAAAAGACCATGAATCCGATCCTACAGGCCATCCACGGCCAAACGGGCAAAGTATCGGCTCCAAACATGATGAGGGACCCCAAAGAAGACCATCTTGTCAGTATAGAGGCAGATAAAAGAGGACACATTTTGCCCATTAAATTGCTTGAGCTCCTGCCCAACTGCTTCCAAAGCTTTATTGGCAGCACCATCATTCCCCTCTTCATCTTGTCTCCGCTGTTGCTGTAGTTGCATCTGCTGCTGAAATTGCAATTGTTGTTGTTGGTTCTCTTGCATCAGACGAACCAACTGCTGCAAGGCATATCCTCTCGAACTTGATGATTCTCCCATTGTACTTTCTCTTCTGTCGCCGACCTTTCACGTCAAGTTCACCACTGTCGTCGTGTTGGGGGTCGAAGGTCTACCACCGAGGTTTAGAGCAAAAGAGGAGTGAGGGATTCAAGGTTAGGAGAGAGAAAAGAATGGGGTTTGATAAGTCTTGGGTTTTAGAGATGATTCAGTTGGAGAAGAAGACCACAAGTTTTTTTATATATTTAGCATACATGAATGGTATCAAAAACTTTGACTCGATTACGTCAAATGCGTATGAGGTAAATAGACCAATACATGTAGAGATTTTATCTCAGATTTAATCCAAATACATATTTCAAATGCAAGCCCAAACGGTTTCAATTTCATGAATGCCAATGAACAGCAACTCCAAGATACAAGTATTTGAGTGGTAGTCTCCACTACTTCCAAGACATAAACCAAAAACTCTTGAAATGCACTGACAAAGCTTTCAATTCACTTCAGTCCTGTTTTATAACAGTAATTTCCAGCCCATAAACAAGCTCCAAAAATGCACATAAACTCAAGAATAAGCCTCTCTAATCACTCTCAAATGAAGCCCTAATGTTTAGAGGTCAATACCATCACTTGCATCCACAAAGATCACTTGATTTCCCTTCAAGAAGACAAGAACAATGGGCTGCCCTGTTTATGATAGGTTTTAGCAGTCCAAAACAGCCCCATACACCTCCAAGATCTCCCTTTTACTTGCTCCAAAGTCACTCAAGTACTTGGGCACAAGAGGGGCTTTCATGGTCCATCAATACGGTAAGAGAATGGAAGACGACGTACATAAGAGCAGGCTAAATACTTTATCTCTGTTTTCCCCTTTTATGGACTATCATACCACTCATTTTTGTGATACCAAATGGATGGGCAAAAAAGACTCTCACCTTCTTTGTTTGTATCTCCTCTCTTTCTTCAGTTTGCTCTGTGTTTGCATGCTTTGGAGCATGCATCATAGCCTTCAGCTCTCCCTCCATCTGCCACAGGTATGCAGGCCCGAAAATTGCGCCGAAAAATGCGGGCTGTACTTCTCTTCTGCTTCCACACAAAAGTAGACCATATAGGCCACTTACAAGTCACACAAGTCCATTACTTCAGGTCCCATACAAACCAAGTGGACTTTTGGGCACTCTTAATTGATTTCCAAGCAAATACACCTCATGAACCAATGTGACATAACCTGTAAACTGTCAATTACCTCCTGTTGATCAAGTAGATGGTCCCCATAGACTTAATTTTTGTCAATTTACATGCTACAAACTGAAAATTGCATGTCAAGTTACAAAGGAACTTATGAGATTAAATGGTATCTAGGTCAAATGTTGGGAAATAATGACTGAATTATGTATGAAAGTTTCATGAAGTTCTTCTGCTAACATAAGAACTCCATGATTTATGCCATGAACAGAAAACTCTTTGACAACGTTCTAGGTGGAGATCGCAGAGATGGACTCCCAGAGTGGACTCCTGAATTGTTGAAGGAGATTTTAACAACTTGGAGGCCTTGGAGGACTAGCAGGGCATAGGTAGAAACTACCGGGGCATGGCTAGGGAGGAGCAGGAGGCATGGAAGGTCTTTTTGCTTGTAGTTGGAGCACATGATGCCTGGAAAGACACCACCTTCCATAGGAGGGAGAGGTCATTGGACTTCTCTTGGGGATACAGGCGGCTAGGTGGAGTCCTGCTGGAGTGATTGGACAGGTTTTATGTCGGAGAGTGAAGAGGCTCTCGTGGAGGCCAGATTGAGCTCTTGGCAAGCACCACGTTGTCTGATCATTGCACGATTCTCCTGACACTTGACCCCCCAGCATCCGCCCTAGACACACGATCCTGTCGGATCCCTGACTCGATCTATAGAAGGGAGGAGGTGACGAGACAGATAGAGAAGATTTGGACTAGAGAGTGGAACAGGAGGGACTGGATAGTAGAGGAGGTTGCAGAGGTCCTCACCGAGTCGAGCAGAATCTACCAAGAGGTAGCCATGCATGCAGTGTTGGGAGGAGGAGAGAGCTCTCCAACGGGACCTTGCAGCCACGTAGAGATTATTGCAGGAGGCACCAGGGGATCCCACCCTCCACGCACAGGAGGTGCGCGCACAAGCAGCCATTGCTGGCCTAGAGGACAGGCACTTGGAGTTCTCGTTTCGAACCTCAGCAGCCTTCTAGGCATGCAAGGGGGACACGATGTGCAGGGAGTTCTTCCAAGTGCACTAGCCCTACATCGCAGGAGAGCAGATACGCAGCCTTCGAGATGTACAGTTTCTTGTCCTAAGCTTTAGAATAGCCACCCAAGAGAGATGGGACGGAAAGGAGGCATGGATTGGCTATGTGATCGAGCTAGAATGCTTATCAGAGACTCGACTTATAGCCACCCATGCTTTGATTTATAAAAAGGCACATCACAAGTGTTGTTTTGACAAGCACATCAAGCAATGAGAATTCGAACAAGGTGACTTAGTGTTATTGTACTCAATAAAAGGCCACAAACAAAAGATGAAGTTTAGGAGATTGGGACCTTTTCGAGTCCGCACTATCAGTTGAACCAACAATGTAGAGCTCAAGACCCTCGATGGAGAGGGCATACACTACTTCAACGGGAGCCGCATTAAAAAGCACTACCCTCCCATGCATCCATTGAATGAGCCTCCCATGCTAGAGCCCCCTGTGAAAGTTCGAGTCACCACATCTATGCATAACGGTCACTGCCCTAAAGACATAGGTCTTTGACGAATTGATCGATGAAGGAGTCGATTTCAATATTTTAACTCATGACCATTGGACTCAAATTGGCCACCCACAATTGTTGAGGCTTCTCTCGCTCAACCGCCAAGATCCACGGACCGCTTATTCCTTCAAGTGTTTCAAGCAAGCACTAATGGCTACCTCTCACATAGCCGACGCGATATCCCTCTCTACGAGTGTAGTGAGCTTACCTTGATGCTTGATTGAGTTGCTTCCTCTCTCAAGCACTTCGATAGCTCCATAATTTGCAATGCAATCTCAAGCATCCTCAAGCCTCTTCCTGCAAGCTCCATCCTCCATATCCATGCGTGAGACGAGAGAAGAGAATAGAAGAGAGGAAAAGAAGAGAGAAGATGGTGGAGGGCTTCACCTCCAAGATCCCTCATCCTCACACACTCACTCCCTCACTCACACACACCCCCTCCCTCAAGCACTCATGAGCAAGCAAGCAAGAGAAGAGAAGGATAGAAGAAGAAGAGTCCACTTTGCCACACACCAAAGAATGAGAGTTTCCATTAACTTTTTGGCTTATATACATGCCCTCTTTCCCTTACGCGGTCATCCCCTTTTTACATGGTTGGCCGTGGCCTAGGCCCTTTTTCCCTTTGCCCAAACTTCTTAGCTTAGTCCTATGACCCGTCCATGGTTACAAATTGCACGAGAGGGAGATTGGTGCTCTTTTACAATAGTTTTAGGGGTGCCTTGTATTTAAAATGCGCTTTTATCTTTGACTCGTTTTTTAGGTTGCCCTCACGCTTTTAGCTGTTCTCCTTTCTGCCTCTTTCGTTGTGTTTGATTTCCTCCTAGGCCACCTCTTCTAGATCCCGCAACTTGAGCTTTTTCCACTTTCTTCTTGTGCTGAGGTTAACAACAACTATAACCTACCAATGCCAAACTTAGCCCATTTGGGGGTTGATCTTATGCCCTTCTAGGAAGGTGCAAAGTAGTAGTCTCTATCAAGTCTGAAAGCATACCCATGATCTTTTATGTGTTGCCAAACACAAAAGATGCTGGTCGGGAATCACAGCTAGGATGCTCATTTAAAAAACAAGCACATTGTAATGTCGACTACGACTCACATCGTATTCACCTCGTTATCAGCAATGTACAAACAGTCATGGCTTTCATCAAGGGCATCGTGGCTCCAT
>NW_028229973.1:0-37600 GCF_053477565.2 Lygodium microphyllum | reverse complement strand
TCGAGTAAAATGGTCCAAGGTTCACAACCCAACGTTTTCTCGGATTGACAAGGACTATAGCCATCCATCATAGAAGTTATCGTGTGAACAAGAGTTGTGAGCCATAAAGTCAAATTTGACCAAACACATTTTAAACTTGGCAAGTCAAATAAATAACAAAGCTTTAAGCTTTAACAGCTTAAAATGCTTATGAATAAAGAATAAGGAGAAGAAGACATCGTTAATAGGCCGCCGCCCCCCCCTTTTTTATGGTAAAAAAGACACCATGAACCCCCCAATTTTGGCATCTTTGATTTTGAGTCAAAAAGCCAAAATTCACCTTTAGTAATTCAACAATTAACTCCAAAAATCTCCCCCTCTTCTCAATTTGATGAGAGGCTTGGATTGAAGCAAGAGTATTTCGAGAGCCAAGCAAATCAATCATGGCATCTCTGGCAGCCTCTCTAGGCCTTAAAGATCAAATTGCTAGCATCAGATTGCATCTTGAAAGCTTTTAGATTGCAGATTTGCCAAGATACCCTCCATAAAGAGCTCTTCTTCTTGGCCACAATCCTTCTCCTTCAATTTATCTATAAATACGAGGTATGAGAAGCCGTTGAGGCATTCTGAACAGAGAGGAGAGACCCTTCTCATGTGTATAGAGTAAGAGAGAGAGGGCAAGAGAAGCGTGAGGATGGGAATCCTTGTCATGAAGAGAAGGAGGATATTCCACGAGCTCTTGAATTCGAATCCCCCATCCCTTCTATCCTATTTCTCTATGGAATCAAGTCTCTTCTCGATTTTTCTAAATTCTTGGTGATCGCCTTTCCCCATTTCAATACTTGCAATTAAAGACCATGGCCCCAAAGAAGAAAGTTACAAAGGTCGTAGAGGCAGGAGCTACCAATAAACACTGCGAGCACAATTACTACAAACGGAATGGCGAGTACAAGGATCATAAACAAAGCTATGAATACCATCAACTAAACACCCATCATGGATCTTCAGTTACTATTTTTTAAAAATAAAAATGGCTAGCAGACCTTCATCCCATGAACGAGCAATAAAAGCTCCATTCATGAAATAAGATTTTATTCATTTTTTTCTTATAATCTTTTTAAAAGAATTCATAACCACAAATTCCAAGGGATAACTTGGGTCTGGGCTGTACAAGATAAACCTAAGCGAGTATAAGGAAGATATTTTATCCCTAAAATATTTAACTTTTTTTATTTGTGTTGATCGAATGAAACCTCTGATGGGTAATCATGGACACTAATCCCCGGTATATAAGAGACATTGAGATGAAATTGCCAAGGGATATTGTTTGTAATTAAACTAACCAAGATTTTCTTTTATTGCGGGCAAGGACCCACAAAACTCCAAAGGGGTTATCCTCAATAAAATTCTTGTTTAGATTCAATCCAACTAGAACTTGGGAAAGGGAAAATCCATGAAGACTATTGGAAGGTGTTGCCACTTATGCTAATTTGCCTCAATGTTATTATTTCTGGAAAGAAATGATTTATATTGGAAATAAACTTGTTAAAAATTTTATGTATAATGCATTCGAAATAAGATTTTTGTGATTTTAAGCTAGGTACTAATCTTTTCTAAAATCATCAGGCTAAAAGATGGATGCCTAAGTACAGATTGAGTACAGATGACTGATTGAGGCAGTATTTTGGTGAGCATAGAACACTGACTGAGGCAGTGTTCTTGATGGAGCTAGACCTCCCTAAGGCCAGCATGAATAAAACCTACTCTAATGGTTTTTTTTTCTTTATTTGTTTTGCATTAGTGATTTTAGACCAATCATGACATGAAAGGTCTTCTCGTAGGGAATTCTAGTTGGCAAGAGGAGGTGAGGATACCAGGGGGCTTTGGTCATAAACTTCTTAGGCTCTTACGAACTGCCAACTACCTTTCGATTTTCAAATAGTGTCCTAGAAGTTCCAATACTAGTTGGGGAAGGGAACTTGGAGAGAATAATACATTCGAACAAGAAAATATTTGTAAAAAGTCATTTTTTTGAAAGGAACTATTAAAAAGGAATTGCTTTACTCTATTTTTGTGTCGTGAATTAAAGGCGTGTAACGAGTTTGTATCATGAGATAATTAAAACAAGCTATTTTTATATGTTGAACCTAAGGTGGTAGGTAAATAGATAACTAAAAACTACTCTCTCGAGGGAAGTGGGAGGATGGATCCCCGATAGATCCTAACTCATGGTTGGGTGGTCTCGGTAAGCTAAGAGCTTTCCTAAGAAGGAATAAAAATCACAATTTTTTTGATAGACCATTAGAGATAAGGAAGCTTGACTCACATCACTTTAGAATTGTGGGCAGAAGGGATTAAAGTGTCATACTTCTCCCATTCTCTTGAACCCAGCACAACGCAAGTCTGCTTCAGTCAAAAATTCCTATAGGAGATGGAATCTCGAACCGCTAATACTATTCAACCATTAGTAATAAATTTGTCCAAAAAGACTCAGGTCGATCCTCATGGGAATGGCTGGAACTTCCACTGTGGGGTAGACTCAAATGAGCCTAGTTAGCAAACTCTGAGAGATTTCATAAAAATCTTGGATGGCACTTCCTAGGACATCTCTTGATGGACTACTAAGAACGTACCTCCTAGGAAAGCTCAAGTGGGCATGTTACATATCTCCTTCATTGAAGTGTAGAGAGTTCTTTGCATATCAGCATAGGATTTTTGTAGGTCTTGGGCAGCCTTGATATCATGACAAATGGCTTGAACCTTTTGGTTCATTTCTTTAGGCATAGCTTTAGAAGTTTTCACCTTGAGAGTGGGGTTTTAAAAATTCAATGGGGTGCAACATTCTTGATAGAACTAGAATGGTGATATCTAGATTGTTTATTGATAGGCAATTTGTCAACAAGTTCCACAAGAGATAGATACTCAATCCACCTTCTTGATTCTCTACTGTAGTAGGGTGTTCAAATGTCTTTGATGTTTTATCCACCCTTTAAAATTTGGCCATCAATTTGTAGATGATAAGAAATAATATAGCTGAGTTTCAATTGCTTGGAATAGGCAAGTCCAAATTTTTTAAGTCAACTTGGAATCTCTATAACTAAATATACTCTTTTGTAGTCCATATAGTGTGAATATCTCCTTGATAAGTTTGTACACTACCAAAGGATTTGTAGATAGTCTTGACTATAATCAAGTGAGCAACTTTGGTTACTTTGTTTATCATCACCATGATAGAGTCATACCCACTGACAATGCTAGATAATCGTCGAGTCCATGCTTATAGACTTTGAATTCATCTATGGAAAATCTAACGGCTAGAGTCCTCCTAATGTCTAAATTCTTTCTATATTAACCCTTTGGCAAGCTAGGCACTAGGTCATATATTGCAATACATTCATTCTTGCCTAACTGTAGCTCTTGCAAACAACATTAAGAGTCTTTATATAACTTCGTTGTCTAGCTATATAGGATTGTCATGGGATTCCCATAATATGCTAGCCTTGACATCTTGACTCTTTGGGATACCATTGTTGTTTTTTAGTAGGTTTTGATGTTAGATTTGACTCTAAATATTGTTTTCTTATAGATACCATTTTGGACATGAGACATAGGTATGTGTAATGAAGGAGACCAATGAGAGAGAAGAGAGAAGGAAGGAGACTACATAGAGGAGAGAGAAAAAGGGAGAAAGAGAGAGAAGAAGAGAGATAAAGAGTGGTAGAAAAGAGAGGAAGCTCGAAGAAAGATGAAGAGTCAATTCTTGATAATACTTGGATGCCATAAATTGGGTCTCTTACAGCTTTTATATCTCAATCAATGTGATTGGATATGTAACCCCCTAGTTTCCATACGTCTCACTAGTTACACTCCATCCCAACCCCAAAATTCATTTCTCTTAGAAACAAAAAATGATTGGAGGGACTTGCCATAATGATCAAGGAGTGGGGCTATAGACTATTACTCTGATTAGCATTCTAAGGAGGAAATTTGATGGATGAGGAGCTTGTATCCAAGAAGAATTGGGGTGTAAGTCTATAAATAGTCGATATACATGCAGTAGGCATAGGCACAAGAGAACAATGCCATCAATTGATCTTAAATGAGGACATGAAGACTATGGATAGCATATTATTCACCACAAGCCTATTTAGGTAAATTTTCCATAACTTTTGATAGGGTGCTCTGAATGGGATGTGTTGCATATCAAAATGTAGCTTATGATGAGCAATTTTAGGGCCATGTATGAAGATTTTAGCTATAGTTAATGCATGTATAAAATTGTTCTAAAATAGAATGCATTCTACGTGTAGTTTGGAGTCAAAATAAAGGCATATCCATCTAGTTGGGTATCTCTCTTAAGTGGGGAAACTCTTCCAAGATGGTGGCTACTCGCCAAGGGGGCTTCTTTTAGGGGTAGGTCTTGCTATTTGATGAGGTATTCCTTGATGGATCAAGATTTCAAGTGCTTATCCCACTACCTAATAGTTGCTTCATGAATATACTAAATGATGCCTTCTCCATCTATGGGAGGTAACTCTTCCACATAGTCCACTGAGGTGCCAATGAAGGGCTTGAGCTAGTTGACATGAAACACGTTGTGAATATTGGTGGTGAAGGTGAGTTCTAATTGATAAGATAAATCATGAATTCTCTTCATGGTCCGATAGGGTCTATATAATCGATGGGCCAGCTCATTACTGCTACCATTATTGAGAGTGGAGTAATGAGACTTAGGCACTTTCAACAAGACGAGCTCTCCCTCTTGGAATTCCATAAGCTGTTTTCTCTCATTAGCATATCCATAAGCTTTATCCAAACTCTCGGCATACTTTTCATCCTTAAAGCTCTTATATTTTGTATGCAAAATGGGTGGGATTTTCTTCTCCTTCCACAATCTCAAATGGTGCCTTCCCAGTGGAACTTTGCTCTATGTTGTTATAAGCATATTCCATAAGAGGCAAAACTTGTTCCCATTTTGTTTTATGCTTAGACACATAGCATTTCAAAAGACTTAAAACAATAGCATTTGCTTCTTCCAATTTAAAAGTCCATTCTTCCAAGTCTAATGGGGATGGTTATTGGCCATTGTACTTGGTAAGAATGATACATACCATGCTACCCATAGAAACCATGCTATCCATACATACCATGTTATGCATTTGCCCCATGCTACCCATTATTGCCAATTTGGCCATTAACACTATGTTGTCCACCATGATTGGGTTAAACCACATAAGTTCCATTGGGGATCCTAGGGAGAGTGGGGGAGCTTCTACCAATGGTGGGCAGAGGTCTCACTAGAGAATTAGCTACCTAGATGATGGGAGAGCTCAAGAGAGGCTTGTCATTAACATGAGAGGGCTCACCAACCTCATATGTGGTAGCAGGAATACCCCTAGCTCCAAGCATACCATGTGGGAAATATAGTGACTCCAATAGTGGAGACTGTTGTGATTCATGCTTGGACTTGTTTGCCTTCTCTTGCACCAAAGTGGTGGCTAACTGGACTATGAGAGTGATAAGATGCTCCAAGATTTGTTGAGTTTGAGAGTTGGGGAGGGCCATTTTCTCAATCACTAGGTCAATTTTAGAGAGCATCTAATGATGATTGACAACCATGTCATTGTGCATTTCCATGTGATGAACCTCATGCTGACATAGAGTGTGAATGAGCATATTATAAGGGTCCATATCAAGCACCTCCTCTTGTTGCACGTCACCCTTATAATCTTGTGCAGATTTGGTCTCATAAATCACTGAGGCCTTGGAGTCTATAGTCTCCCTCTAAACCTCATTCTGGGCCTTGTCTTTGCCTTTATGCCTTGTTATCTTAATGTAGTCCATAAGATCCACTATCAGTAAAATGAGTGTAACTTCTAATAGGCAATTGAGATTGGGGATATTTATGATTCAAATCAAAGATAATGATGCCCTCTTCAAGATGAGCTATTAAGATCTGTGAAAAATAATAATCAAATAATTTTGCAATTGAATCTATGTGACTATTTTGGAGTAATTTGCACACAGATTACAATATTAGAGAATTTGGGAATCTCCCAAGTTCCACTTTCAAATAAGAAGTAAAGATTTGACCAAGTGGCTAAATCTTAACCCCATATTTGAGACTTGGGAAAATTTCTTATATAGTATATACGGAAAATTTCACGTTCAAGTAAGGGGATAAGGTTTGACCATGTGTCCAAATATTAATCACATTAGGAATTTCCAAATTCTTGAATATGCGGTTACAGTAAAATCTCTTCACAAAAATATAAATATCTCCTAGACCATAACACCAATCAATAATATTTTTTATTCAAATAAAAGGGAATAATGTCCCCTTTGAGATGAGTTGTAGGGTTTCCTCCCAACTTCAATATAGAATTTACTATAGGAAGCTCTTTGTGCTGACTGACTATCCCAAGATTCCTGCAACTAGGACAATGTAGGTCCAATTTCTCCCTATTTGAGTAGCTGAAGGACTGAAAACCAAATCATTATAGTATCCAGCACATATAATATATTGAGCATGATTCCAAGTGAATTTATGCATAGTTTACTATGCAAACACTACATATGGATGCCTCACTGCCATACATCTCACATTGACTAATCAATCTTGGTAAAGAATCTAGCCCCCTTGAGCTCATCAAGCAAATCAACTCTAGGAATTGGATACTTGTTCTTCACTGTGATCTTGTTTAGATCCTTGTAGTCAATGCATAACTTGAAGGAGGATCTGTCTTTCTTCTTCACTAACAAGAGCGAAGATGCATAAGGTGAAGATCTAGGCTCAATGAACCCCATCTATAAAAGCTCTTTGATTTGCTTGGCTACTTTCTCATGCTCACATTTAGACAATTTGTAGGGTGGCTTATTAATAACTAGCTTTGAATGAGACTCCAAGTCTATAGGGTGATCCATTATTCTTTTAGGAGTTAATGAAGTAGGTACTCCAAAGAAGTTCTTGTACTCCTCAAGTAGAGCTTTCAAAGCTGGATTCTCTACTGAATTCTTGGATTGATCTTCTACCTCTTTATTTAAGTATAAAATAAAAATTTGTGAGTACCTCTTGTACTCCTTGAGTTGTTTAATTGTGATAAGCTGAAAATCAGATTTACTAGGGATTCCCTATAGATGGATAGGGTGCCCATCAATCGTAAACTCCATGTACAACTACGAGAAATCCATAGTAAATTTCCTAAAGTCATCATCCAATTACACCCAAGCACAATATCTATGGGTCCCATTTCCAAAGCAATTAGGTTCACATGTACTTCTTAATTTTTAGCTAACTGTGTATGGGAATCTATGGACACATTTGAGTGTTGATTTCCTCTTCACCATTAGCTACTTGTACTCTTGTGGGTTGTTGTAAATCAGTTGAAAAACCATGTAACCTATCCACAACTAACTTATTCACAAAACTATGTGTATTGCTACTATATATCAAGATAAACACATCCTTTCTATGAATGGTACCCTTCATACAAAGTGCATTAGGGCTCTTTGAACCTATCCAAGAATTCATAGAAATAGAACAAAGGGTAGTGGAGGGAAAATGTAAATGTGCCACTAGGATCAAAACAAATGGGCCCACTAGGATCAAATGGAAATCCATCTGTAACCTCATAAGATTGATTGGGATCAAGATCTTCATCATGCTCTTCACATTCAGATTGTGCACTCAATGTTGGTTCATCAATAACCTCATTATCCACATCCTCAAGTATTATCATGTTGTAATTATTTTCCTTGGCATTCTTGTAAGTGCACTTGGATGTATGATTAACGGTATATTTTTCACTACATTTAAAACAAACACCCTTTTCTTTTCTTTCCTTGAAAAGATCCATAGGTATGAACTTGCCATTGTTTGTTGAATTATGTTGGTGTCTATTCTCACCTTGCGTAGACCCCACTATATGGCTAATTGCTAACTTTGAAGAACTTTGTGGTCTTGAAGCATTGAAAGTAGGGTATGTAGGGACTTTGGGACTGCTAAATGAAGTATTGGGTCCTCCATAATTGCCACCAAAGTTACCCTATTTAGCAATAGCCCATTACTATCCAAATGGAGCCTACATAGAAATATATTTTCTATACTTATGACCATATCTCTCTGCTAACTCAATGGATGGAATAGTGTGTCAGGTTTCTGGGCTATAAGATCAGTTCTCACAAATTAGGCTCCAGACCAAAAATATACCTATGCAACTTTGCATCATCACTCACACTCTCTACACACATGGTAAGATCTAGAAATTGATTGGTATACTCTCTAATAAGTAATAGGATTCTTTGGTCCAACTAATGCCATCCAACTAATGCCATCTTCTAGCCAAATTTTCTTTCTCAATGGGAGAGATAAACACTTGAGATATCTTAGCTTTGAATTCCTCCCATATATCTATCTTCTAATTTTTCCTCTTTATGTACCTCCACCATGTATGAGCAATGTCCTCAAGGTGAAGTGTAGAAAAGTGAATCTTTTGGTCATTTGACCTAGGGAAAATGTCAAAGTAGGACTCTAATTTTGAAGTCCACTCCTCCAAATCAGCCGATGATGAATACCGACTATATTTGATTAACACAATCTTATCACGAGTTCTCTCAACAAAGCCTTGTTGTCCACGGGGCTACATGTCCATGTAACTACCATTGGGGTTTGAAAGTTACTTTGAAACCTACATGGAGAAATAGGTGGTTAGCTTCTAGTGGTTTGAGGAGGATTTGAACCATGAATACTCAAAATAGGCTCATCAGCCCTAAGGAAGTCTCCCCGATCTCATAAGTGCTATGTGGGATCCCCTTCTTCCCAATGATACATATCCGAGGATTATTATTTGATGGTGGCTGAAAGGACTTTTTTACCATTTGTGCTACCATACGCATAGAGATTTGAGAACTAAGTTTGTCCAAATAATCTCTAGAGGAAGAAGCAAAATTCTCCAAGGAATCCTTAGTAGATTGGTCCAATTTAGAAATGAATTCCACGTGTCTAATGGAATGCCTAGTCTCATAGTTACAAAGAGTGGCATTAAGAGTACAATATGCATCATATTCTTGAGAGTATTCATCATCATGACATGCCTCAAGTATTTTCTCACATGCTTCCTAAATTTGTTATTGAACATCCTCATTAGGCTTATTCTTTCCCTTGTTTCCATCCATTTCTACTCACTAGTACATTGCAGTCCTAGTAGACCCCCTCATTAGGGGAGTTTTGAGGTCTCGAAAATGCCGTGTAAGAGATCCTAGAGAGAGAAAACAATTTACGAAATAAAATCATTTTATAGAATTTTTAAAAGGTTTATATTTTGGTAAGTTAAAATATCAAAATTCGTTAATAAGTCATTGTCGTGATATTCTCGTGGTCACATCAAACCTAGAAATCTAGGTCGCCATAAAGTTGGCAAGGCTGTCATAATGAAGATCTTACCTCTCCTCATTAAAGTGAAAAGTAATATTCAATTTGAATTTTGGTGGATACTCGATTGCCTCCCTCCATCGTTTCTCCATCGTTTCTCTCTTCTTTTTTTCTCCTCCTTATTAGTCTCTTCTTTGTTTTCGTTCTTGCTTCTAATCATATCCTTAGCTATGGATCAATCACCCAATGATCTCTGTAACTCAGCTATGGATCAATCATCTAATGATCTCTGTAGCTCTCATAAAGGACCTCTCTATCATCTTCATATTGAGTTGGACAGTGAGTATGAACCGATAAGAAAGAGAACAAAATCTATCACGGTTACAGAGTCTATGAAACATATACTGAGGTTTGAAGGAAAGAAGAATATTGATCTTTGGTTAGATGGAAAGCTATATCCCAAAGATCCTAGCAGAAATAGCACTCCTCCTTTCTATAATAGCTCGTCATTAATGAGGTTTATTGGTGATGGCTACAATGGATTTTTAGGTTATACACTTAATCTTGTGCAGAAAAGGATATCCTTGGACTAGAGAATCATCTTTTGATGAAACACAATATAGAGTTGTTGCAGAAGCTAGAGGATTGTCAACAAAAAATTCATTCATTGGAAAAGCGTATCAAAGCTTATCAACAAAAGCAAACTTTATTAGGCCTTCAAAATCGACAAAGAGCTCTTAAAAATATTGAGAATCTCAAACGAGGAGGAGGAGGCTGTGGTAAAAGAATCCAAGCAGCAAGGTATATTTTTTTTCACTTGAAAAATCTTAAATATGGCTTTATTTAAACTACTTGCATTGATTTGTGATGTTAATTTTGCTTAGATCTCTTCTACAACCAAATGCAAGTGAAAGAGATTCTTTAAAAGCAGCTCAGTTTTATTATCATCTTCTTCCTTCAGTGGTTTCAAAGGATACTTTGGAGAAGAAGAAATTTAAAAAGGCAAAGAAACAATGCTTGGAGTCATTTGTGAAGGATCATTCTTTGGATTCTGAGTTAGTACAGAAGACACTGGATAGTATTGGTATCAGTCGAGATGCTTATATGCAACTTTTCCAACTTTTACAATCAAATATGAAGCAAGGACAGGTACACAATTGCATACTTCCGAAACCATTTGTGGTTAGGACTATCAAACAGAGAGTTAATAACAAAGTGATGGAGATTCTAGGTGAGCCTTTTCATATCAAGGCTAGCTTCAAGGGCAAGAAAAAGGAGGTTACATTCAATGAATTTAACAATATTTTCCTTGACTTGCCCACCCTACAATGCTTAATGATCAAATTTTATGACTTGTCAGTAGCTGAGGCACAGGGAGTGGCTAGATTTGTGATTAAACTTGATGAAAGTGAGATTCTGAAATGTAAAAAATTGGAGAGAATCTCTATCACCTTGATGAATAGAGCACTTTCGTCAAGTCATTGCAATCACTCAACATCATTTAGTGTTCAATCTGAATATAACATCTGGTGGCTAGGAGTATTTGAGGTAGATACTGAGAATTTTGATATACTATATTGGATTTTTCATCAAACATCAATACCTAATGTTATTCAAAGGCAACAAGCAGGAGAAGAGCTATTTGTTGAAGGATTAGGGAACTACAGGATTGAGTGGCACATAGCTGGTGACCTAAAGACACTCAAATGTATGTATAATGTATCAAAGGGAGCTAACTCGAGATCTCCTTGCTTATACTGCATGTCACCAGCTGTAGAGTTAAACTCAAGCAATTGGAATAGAGCTCCCTCTAGGCACAATAAGGATCCACAGTTTAAACCAGTCTTGGACATTCCTTTAGCGAATGCCCATATTTGTACACTTCATGCACTTTGCAGGATAATCGAAAAGCTTGTTCATCTCTATATAGGATTTGCATGGAAGTTGAAGTCATTATCAACTAGAACAGATGCTATAACAAAGGTTGAAAAAGTTCTCTCTGCAATTGGCTTGCATGGTGGCAATGTGGTTATTGAACCAGATCTTCAAAAGTCTAAGGATGGTAATTGTGTCCCAAAAAAACCATCTATTGGTGGAGTGAAGGCTAGAAGGTTTCTAGGCTTTCATGGGAGACTTGGCAAGATAAACTCGAGAAATGGTGGCTCAACTATTAAATTTAATCAGTGGAAATCCCTACATAATGCAGTTAAGGATCACACTGATAATGGACAAGCTCGAAATAGAAAAGCTAAAGTTTGGGAAACACTAGACAAAGTGTTTTTTTATTGTGATAAGACTGAATGGAATGACGATGATCTCAAAGACTTAAAAAACAAATTGAACCTTTTCAAAAAGGCGATGACAAAAGCTTGGGGTGATCAACACTTTACTCACTATATGGTAAGAAGTTTGTATATGTTTGTTTCTTCATTGTCGAACTCATATAATGTTTTTTAATAACTTTCCTTATTTGTTGACTATGCAGCATATTCTATACAACCATGCTCCATACTTTATTAAACAATATGGATCTCTATCTATCTGGTCAACCCAAGGTATGGAAAAATCACATTATCAAGCAAGAACAAAATATTTCAGACATACAAGACATGGAGGTGGAAGACACAAAGCCAACAATTTATTAGAGGTCTTTCAATGGTTCTATCGACAAATTTGGCATAAATTCAAGCTTAAAGATACAACCACATCAAGCAATACATCATCTTTAGCAAGGACTATACAAATTGTTACCCAAAGAAGAAAATATAGATATTTAAATTCTTGCGCAAAGCAAAGATTTACAGAATGGTTACAAACCAAACAAAGAGTTGGGAAAAGATGGGTTTCAAGAAACCCTTAATCTTTGGCATCTTCTAGTCTGATTGTGTTGCAGAAGAGTCCTTAGTTTCAGGCACCTCAACAGGGCCTTCAGTGGAGTCCTTGGTTTCAGGTAGCTCGACAGGGCCTCTAGAGGAATCTTTTGTTTCATCCCACTCAATAAGACCTCTGTATTTCAAAAACTCTTGTTTTCGATAGCCTGGAAGAAGCTTCAAATTCTTACTATCTCCTACATAAGAGAGCAAATAGGAGCCAAGAACTCCAAAATATCCAACTCTAGATCCACTATATCCAGGCATAAAGCCAAAAACTCTTATGGCTTCTTCCTTCTCCACCAAAATGATCTTGTCCAAACCTCTGCTGAAAACTTGAGATCCAATAACCTTTGAGATAGCTCTCAAAGCCATCATTGGTAGACTTGGAGAGCTTGACAATCTACTATGATATATTACAATTGTTTGATTGTTTAAGTTTCCAATATAATGGCCAAGGCTTTGATTTTTTCCAAGCTTCATTGGCCTAGAGCCCTTGGCCCTTCCAAGAAAGTTGTCCAGATCTTCAATCTCAATCTATAGAACAAACCACAACAGTACAAGATATAAGATATTTATCTATAATGCATAATAAAGTCTAACATAAACTCAATGGGTAACTTCGAATTATATTTCATACCTTAGGGTGTTCATCTTCTTCAAGAAGACTATCATCATAAAGATTTATTGAACTCTTGGGCTTCTCATCTGATGGAGACTTCAATCTCTCTTCATACCCTACATCATCAATATGAAGTTTCTTCTGGACCTGCAAGAACTCTTCTTCTGTAGGTAGCCCCCCCTTTTCGTATTCTATGATCTGATTAATACATGTATGTAAGGCTATAGAGCTATCTTGGAAATTCTCTCCCTCAACATCAAGACTTGCTAGTGGTTCTTGTTCATAACCTATAAAATTCATGTCATTTTTTCCCCAACCTGCAAGGATTGCTAAGCAATAATCTTCTCTAAGATCAAAAAGATGTTGAATATCATTTAGCAACACATATCTCTTCTTGTTGATAAGATAAGTGGGAAATATTGGAACACAGGCAAGAGGACCTTCTTCATCAACCTGTGCACTTGGCTCAATCTCCTTTTCTTCCACCATTGTGATATTGTCACTCTTGAATAAACCTACATCAAAACCTTGGACAAGTTGATTCTCAACATCTTCTTGGAACATCTCCTCCTTCTCTTCGACCTCCTTATCCATACTTGCAATATCCTCTAGCTTTCTCTGTTGGTCTATATCTGGAGAAGAATTTTCCATGTACTGAAGATACATAATAAATCCAACGTCCTTGTGGATTAGAAGGCATTGGTGTTGGTACCTGTGGAAAGGGCAACATGTTTCTTTCTTTCTGAATTCCTCATCAATGAGGTTGAACCTGCCGAGCAAAGTTGACCTGGATGTATTGGTGGCTCCCATGACATCACTATAATGAACAAATCCATTGACTTCCAAACCTTACACATGTCTATCATAAAAACAACTGTACTCCTTAAGTTTATCATCCAGATCCTCCAATAACTCCTTCAAATCAAAAGGAACATTGAAAATTTCCCTAATATAGCAAAACTTGGAAGAATTTCCAGTGATGTGTAAAAAATCAAAGAGCCTATCATCAGATGTCTCAATTATCTCCTCCTCATCCATTCCTTCCAGAGATAGCTTCCTCTTTGTCATTTTGACCAGAAAAATATTTATCCCTGAAAAAAAAAAGCACAAAAGAACCAATATCCAATAAAACAAGATGATATCATGGAAAGAGGCCCCAACATTGATTTTCCAAGACAAAAAAATCAAAACAGGAGAATTTTTTTAGTTGACCGGTGAAACGCGAAAATTCAAGTGTGTAAGGCAACTGCCTGTGAAGGAATCGTGTTTCATCGAACACTAGCTTGAAGACAAAAATTATTCTAAAATGTGGCCGGTGAAACGCGATACTAAGCAAAATATCATCAACAGAGACATTGTCTCTCGTTTTACTTGTCAAAAATTGCAAATGAAGAAAAGAAACATGAACAATAAATAAATTCTATGGAAACACACAAATTGATGATATAATCATTTTTGGAAAAGCTATGCTGCTTTTGAAAGATAGAAAGCACATAACATCTTTAATTGTTTAAGTGTTATAAAACATTCTTTCTATATTAATCAAATTTATTTTGTTAAAATGCTTGTAATAAAAAAAATTGTTACCTATCAAAGATTGTTGAACTGCTCTCCACACAGGATGCAAGGACCTTGAAGGGAAGTCGAGACGAAATTTTGGCAGAGAAGAAGATAATGTCGGAGAAATGGGTTTGAAATGCTTTTATATCGACCGTTAAGCATGTGGTGATAGTTCCAACGAAAAAGTTTGTGTAATAATGGAAAAATACGTGTACACATGTCTGACTTAACATAGCGTAATAAACTCCTCAGAAGACGTGCGCATTCTCTTTTTCCAAAAATACGTTACACGTGTGTTAAATAACCCTTTTCCAAGCAAATAAAAAATTCCGATAAGCGAGAGTACGTCACACGTGTGTTATTAACACTTTGCGAAGAACGTTGAGTCCATGCAAATTCACCGCCTTCAGCTTTCATCGCATTTCATCGCTACTCCATCTTTGTTTTTGGTGTTCCTTCCAGTCTCCAAGCATTTCCTTCCAATCTCCAAGCATTTCACTGCTTCCCCAACAAAGCAAACCTTCAAGCATATTGTCATCTTTAGGCTGAGATTGTGAAGAACAAGCTAAAAAGAAGGTATGGTTTCTGCATCTTGCTTTTCAATAACAAGCTCCATTCAATGCATTGTTTTGATATTTTTCCTTAATCCTTTATGTTATTATTAGCTCATGACCACTACAAAAGAATTTTTTCCACAGTGAAAGCATTCCTTAATATTGTGGATATTTAAGGAAATCTTACTGTGATCTGCATGAGCTATCTGAAATCCATGCTGCTGTAAATAATTACTTATCTGAGCATTCCATGCTCTCGGTGCCTATTTCTTTCCTCCCTAATTCTATGGATATTTTAAGTAATCTTAAAAGCTTTCCTTGGATCAAAGCTCTTTTTTCTTGGTTTTGTCAATTTTTATGCTATTCATGAGCTGTCTGGTGAAACGCGAAAATAAGGTACTTCAAGCAGGTTTCCTGGCTTAAATTCGCGTTTCACTAGACACAATGGACAACAAGTCCGGTGAAACGCGAAAAGAAGCAGCTGCAAGGAGGTGCCTTGCTTGACACTCGCGTTTCACTAGACAGCTCGAGAAAAATTCAGCTGATACGAGAAAACGCCATGCAGCATAGATAACTCTTGTCTGGGACTCGCGTTTTGCTTTACATGCTGGAGAAGAAGTAACATATGTTTTTTTGGCAGATGGCTAGGACTAAGGCAACAGCAAGAAAAGAGAAGATTGATCCTAGGGATTTAGCATCAAAGATTCATCAGTCTTCAAAGCCTCAGAAGCTCTCTAGAAAGTCAAAGCCAAGGAGAAGGTTTTCTCAAAATGTCAGGTGTCTAAGGGAGATTAGGAAGGCAGTAAATGCTCTTGACAATGCAATTCCAAAGTTGTCTTTTCAGAGGCTTGTCAGGGAAATTTGTGACAGATATAGTTTGGATAGTTTCAGATGGACAAGAATAGCTCTTAATTGTATACAAGAAGCCACAGAGGATTTTCTAATTGAGTTTTTCCAAGATGCCTACATTTGTGCTGCTCATGCTCATAGGCTCACACTCATGGACAAGGACATGGTAATTCTTAGGAGGCTAAGATATAGATTTTCAAAGGTCCTTGAGCCAATTCCCCTCACTGATATGAAGACATTTAATATCCTTAATGTGCCCATAAACGAGCTCTCATGTCTTTGCCTTTTTCCACGTTTTGCTTGTTGCATGGTGATCCAACTACCTTTGCTAATGATAGTAGGAATCCATCTTCCATCAGTTTGGAATGAGTTAAACACTGATATGGATGTGATTTGGGAGCTTGGACGCCTTGTTGAAGGTCGAATTTCTGTATCCATGGTAGAAGAGAGAGATACATGCACACACACACACACACACACACACACACAGAGAGAGAGAGAGAGAGAGAGAGAGAGAGAGAGAGAGAGAGAGAGAGAGAGAGAAAGAGAGAGAGGACTAGGCTATCATAACGGAGGGAAAAACAATAGAGGAATAAAAGAAAGGAGGGAAAAAACTGAGCGCCATGCTTTTCACCAATTTGAATTTCGTTACATCAGTCATTATCATTAATCTAGAAACATCATTAAATAAAAGTAGCCGAGACTCTATGCCATTAATGCAAAATATGTCATAATCACGAATATAAGAGACTAAAAATACATAATAAAAATACAAATTCGTAATATTATCATATTTATATATTTTTGTAAAATGATTTTTTAATTTTTTTTAAATAGAAGTTCCGTTACGGAGGCTTTGCTCTTATTGGTCTAGAGCACTCTCTCTCCACATCCTAAAAGGCATTTTCGAGACCTCAAAACTCCCCTAATGGATACAAAAATCGCCATAACTTTTGGCTCCGATATCGGAACCAAGAACTTTTTGATGGAAAACAAAGCCAACAAATAGCTCTTTAGGATGAGCTATACACTCAATTTCAGAATCAAAATATAATATTTTGAAAATATTCATTTATTACTGGCTAGAATAGTCATGCACCTTGTAAAATCATTGTTTTAGTGTATCCACCTCCCTTGAGTCCAAGATAAGATCTCCGAACCCTATGATACCATGTATGTGATCTATAGAAGTTGAGTATAACCTACAATATCCTATATGTGTCTTATAAATTATCTAAATTACTCTATAATACCTATAACCAAGTAAAAAGTCTTTCAAAAGTGATCCCAATTCATTGTTTGAGTGAAATACTCTGTGTAAGACTTGTAAATGATCTAGGATAACTTGTAATACCTATAGATGAGCAGAACCCAGTCCAAACCAAGGTCCAAATGGCATGTCTCCATTGAATACACCTAACCCCTACTATAAGGAGTATAATGGTTGAAAATTTCCCTATAATAAACATGTGATGCTGAAATCTTTATATCTTCAATGAATCCACTCGTAGTGCCTATGGTGAGGGATATAACAGCATGACAGGCTCCCTACATTAGCTTGGGTGGGTTGGTTGTTGCACCATATCCACAATCTTTAATAGTGGGGGAGGGACACATCTTTATTGTTCCACTATCTCCCTTGTCATCCATCTTTTTCCTCAATGGAAATATCAACATGGCAGGAGAATTCTAATTAAGAAAATAGGGGTGAGATACACAAGTGAAAATTTCTTTTAACCTTCACTTATATGCAAAATTGATCAATGAAAATTTGGAATCAAGAAATAGAGGTTGGTTAGGAGTCTTACCAACACAATTTAGTGAGTCACTGATTGCAAATACTTACCCTTTATAATATTTCTTTCTTAATCATATAACCAAATTAGGATTATGCATCAAGACAATGCAAATGATATCCATGATGAAATAGGACTGAAATGAATATTGAATTTCAATGAAAAGGCTCTAATCAATGAGAAAAATACTAATCTTTGATCTATTGATCAATTCCCAAAATTGATTGATTAAGAATCTCCCATCAACAAGTGGACAATCTTTAAAAAAAAGTGGATATTGAGAAATTTTAGAGATTGAGCAAGTAAAATACCTTGATCAAGCTTAAAGAAGATGATTGATTCACTTGGAATCAAATTTTAGTCCCATACTTAAAGACACTTCCATAATCTATCATACAGCTTCAATAATCCATAAAATTCACCCCATACATGCTTGAAGAATATTAAATCTATGAAGAATCAATGCCTTGAGCTTGCTTGAATACTTGAATGTCAAACATTCAAGCACTTTGAACAAAAGCCCCAAAATATAACTCCATTATGAGCTTCAAGAGGCTCAATGTGCTGAAGTCTTTGAAATGTCTTTAATTTTGAAGCCAATCCTGCTCCCAAATGGTAGTAGAGAAGCCTTGGAGGTGAGAAAGAGACAAATATTGAAGAAATTGAAGCTTTCAGACCTATGACTATGGCTACCTTGTTGTATATTAGGGTTTTAGAGAGGAAAGATGAAGATCAAAGGCTTCAAAAGGCTAATCCCTCTGTTAGGTACAATGTCAAGCACTAGTCCAATGAGTAGGCAATCTAGAGATGAGTGATCATTGGCTTTCATGATCTGGGGAAGAGGATCAAAAAATTAATGCAAATGTAATGAATACTCCATGGAACTTGAAATTCTATAGTATCTATTAGAAATTTGGACATGAAACAAAAGAATGTTGGTATAACCAAAACTTTAGGAATGCTAGGATGCCACTATAGTAGCAATAAATTAGATTGCACCTAAGATGACATCACAAAGAGGATTTAGAGGGTTTGGTAGAAAAGGTCAACACCAAAACAATGGAATAATGACTAGCTGAGACCATACGATAATGCACTACAAAGGCCAAGAGGACCTTATTACTAATGTGGAAGAGAGGAACATATCTCAAGACCAAAATATGAGCTATGGATATGTCATAGGGTTATGGAAAGATTGCCCCATTGAGTGCATCATCCTCTTTCATACTAGGTTCCACCTCTTCTTCAATCGGTGTATCCCTGGGAGAGTTGCTTGCATGGGTTGCATCTAGCATCATATGATCATGAGATTTAGTATAGGGGTTCATTACATTCACATCTCATCCTATGATTTCACAAGGATGACATGGAAAATACAAAAAATGAGATACGTGCATATATTCTATTTAATGACGAGTGATACAATTTAACACAAGAAAAAGAGCCCTCATCTTGGCAAAGCAACTTCATAGGTGTCATCATACTTGCTATATAACCAATACTATTGGCCATGGAAAATGCAAGTATGGATTTTCATTTCCCATATGTAACAATTCAAAACCAACAATAGACCCTAAAACCCTACCATACATCTACTACCATCCTAGAGATGAGCACCATAATATTGTACTATATCACCCAACATTACTAGTCTTGTGGGGAGCCCACATGAACATCCAATGAGTAACAAACTCGTCCATCTCATACTACCCACTCAAGCACACAATGAAGACCAAGCAGATGAGGAAATTAAACATTCAAATAGAAGATGCCAAGAGACTATGTCTAAAATACTTGGACTCAAACAAAAAAAATTGCAATATTGTCCAAGCTAGTATTGCCTATCAAAGTGGCATTGAATTACATACAAATTCCAATAGTGATAAGAAGGGAGGCTATCAAATACACAAACACCTTCCCTACTAGCATATGATAATGAAATTTGACAAGGATAGGGAATATACTCATGCATCCCATGGACCTACACTATGCCCTGGTCATCAAGGTTAAAGCACGTAATCTTGGAGGCCTTATTCTATTTTGGATGAGTTTCTCTATTTGCAAGATGCATCATTAGCCAAGGTGTTGGGCCATACAAGACCTAGAGAATAACATATTTTAGAATAGATTTTATTATGACCAATTTTTAGTGAAGTGCCACCTATATAAGTCCAAAGTAATCTTTGAGAACTACATATCGATATATGGTACACCCTGCTTGGACTATTCTATGAGATGTTATGATAGTTTTTGTCTAGGAGGGCCTATTCTTACAACAACTTGCCTATTGAGAGCAAGGATCTTTTCTTGAAGATTTAAAGGCTCAAAATCTCTTTTTAAAGACATCTAGATGGTATATATGGTAGAGACTTCTATTTGTGTCTTCATTTTATTCAAAGATTTGATTTTTCTTATTCATTTACTATTATTTGTGTGCCTCTTAACAAAGTAGTACTCTATTCTACCCATCTTATTAGCCATTATAATAAGCTTTCCATTTTTGTGTGTGGGAAGAAACCTTTAGGAAGGGATAGATTGTAAGAAGATGGGAAGAGATGTTATTTTTTTAGGGTTTATTAATAGTACCATGTCACACTAGCATAGCTATATAATGTGTTGAGACTTGTAACTTTGCACCAATTCAGTAATACAATTAGAGTCTCTTCCTCTTACTTCCTCTCTCATAGTTTCCATGGCTTCTCTCAACTCTCTCCTATCTTATTAGTATTTATCTCTCCTCTTTTCTCTCTCTTCTGAACTCTTTTCTCTCACCTCTCAATCATGAGAGAAATCAAATACTGAATTGGAATCAAGACACAAATAGAAGCCTCTACCATGTACACCATCTAGATTCTTCAAAAGAGAGTTTAAGCCTTTAAATTTTCAAGAAAAGTTCCATGCAGCCAGTAGACAGCTTGCTATAAGAACATGTCCAACTGGATAAAAATTGCCATAACTCCTCATAGAGTAGTCCAAATAGGGCATGCCACACATCGATATGTAGCTCTCAATGAGTACTTTGGGTATATATATGGCACTTCATTGAAAATTGGACAAAATAGAATATGTTCTAAAGACCAGTGTTTAGGTCATTTTTTACCAAATCTTTCCCAACTAGAACTAATGCATCCCACAAATAGGAAAACTTATCCAAAATAAAATCATCCACATGATGAACACATATATTCATCAGTAACTTACCTGAGAAATAGGGAAACTCATCCAAAATAGAGGCAGGCATCCACAAAGATTCCTCAAGTAACAATCCTTTCCATTTAATCAAATACTCAATGATAGACCTAGAGTGAACCTTCTTCTTGTGATTTCCTATGATCTCCTCACAGATTATTGTATAAGACCTTCCTCAATGGGAGGCAACTCATCTACTATATCAACTTGGGTGCCATAAAATAATTTGAGTTAAATGACATAGAACACATTATAAATCTTAGTGGAATAGGGTAGTTCTACTCTATATTCCAAGTCTCCAATGCACTTCAATATCATGTATGATCCATAAAACTTGTAAGCAAGTTTTTTTTTTAGAACCATCTTTCAATAGAGTAACAAGACTTGGGTACTTTTAGCAAAACCAATTCTCCTTCCTGAAACTCCTTAGAGCACCTCTTCTCATCAGCATACATCTTCATCTACTCTTGGGCTTTCTTAAGATTAACTTTGTACTATTGAAGGAGGGTCTTCATCCTCTCTAATTCCTCTTTCCCACATGAGGGTCTATCTTCTCACTTAAAAGAATTGTGGGAAGGGGCATTTTATAGATGTATAGGCCCTCAAAGGGAGAAACTCTAATGCTAGCATGGGTAGAGTTGTTATAAGAAAACTCAACTAAGTATATCCAAGAGTCCCACACATGCTATATGTCATGAAAAATATGGAGAAGTAGATCTCTAACCACTTATTAACACTTTGAGTAACTTTTGGTAGATGGCCTTTAGGTCTGTGGATACTAAGTTGGCTCTCTTTAATCTATCATCTGCAGATTGGTGAATAAATAGAAAGTGTTAATAAGTGGGTAGAGACATGCCTTCCTTACTTTTGTCATGATGTGTAGCATGCATGGGACTCTTGGTTGCACTTGCTTGAGTCTGCTTATGCTAGTATTAGAGTTTCTCCCTTTGAGGCCATGTACGGCTATAAATGCCCCTTCCCACAGTTCTTTTCATTGAGAACATAAACCCTCGTGGGAAAGAGAAATTAAAGAGGATGCAAACCCTTCTTTAGAAGTGAAAAGTAAATCTTAGAAAAACCCAAGAGGAGATGAAGATGTATGCTCATGAGAAGAGGCACCCTATGAGTTCCAAGAAGGAGACTTGGTTTTGTTTAAATACCTAAGTCTCATTACTCTACCTTGAAAGATGGTTCCAACAACAAACTTACTCACATGTTTTATGGACTATATAGGATCCTAAAGTACATAGGAGACTTGGAATAAAAACTAAAAGTATCCTCTTTCATTAAGATTTGTAATGTGTTTCATGTCAGTTAGCTCAAACTATTTTATGGCACCCACATTGATACAGTAAATACTTAGCCTCCAATTGAGATCATATGACAACACAAGAAGAAGCTTCGCTTCAGTTTATCATTGAGTAATTGATTAAGTGGAGAGGATTGCCACTTGAGGAAGCTTCTTAGAGGCCAAATTTATTTTGGATGAGTTTTCCTATTTGTGGGATGCATTGGTGGCTAAAGCATAGCTCCAATTGGGCCAGATTTGGTGCAAACAAGACTTAGACAATAGTTTGTTTTAGAACAAATTTTATTCTAAGCACATTTCAATAAAGTGCCACCTACATACTATCAAATTACTCTTTGAGGGCTATATAATGATGTGTGGTATACCTATTTGGACTATTCTATGAGGAGTTATGGCAATTTTTATCCAATAGGGCATGCTCTTAAAGCAATCTTTCTACTAATTGCATGGATCTTTTCTTGAAGATTTAAAGGCGTAAACTCAATTTTCAAGAAATCCAAATAGTGTATATGTCAAAGACTTCTATTTTTGTCTTAATTCAAGTCTAAGATTTGATTTTTCTCATTCATTTTTCATTATTTGTATTAATTTCTTAATATCCTTTGAACACATGTTATATAGATGATTTCTTATAGGTGGACTCCCCAAGCATTTTATTTGGTAAAATTGAGAATATTTAATGTGATTTTTCTTTGATAAATTTTCCAATGGTGTAAAGTGATTGTTACTCTCTTTTATTGCAACATATGCTTTATATCCATGGGCCTTACTTTGTGGAGGAGCAAGGCCCCCTAGTAACTTAAAAGATGAAAATGAAACCTAAGAATTCATAATATTATTTAAGATAGAAAAGTACAAAGCTAGCTTTCAAGAGCTTTCACATCCTCTTCCTTCTCAAGGATCTTTCCTCTATAATATAGAAATTTTCTTTTCTTATAGCTAGCTATGGATTTTATATATGATTGCCAAAGCATAAGACGAGAGGAACAAGAAGTATCCTACTCTAGAAGTAGAGTAGCAAGGACTATAACCAAATATCCTAATTGCTATTGTCTTCTACAAAAACATCACCTTGTGGGCATTATACTGTAACCCAAGAAAACCAAGTAGCATTATAAGTGCCTTAATACACACTATAGGCCATGTTGCTTCCTCTGAGAAGGTGTTACTTTTCCACATCCCAAGAAGTTATCAAAATCTACAATCTCCAACTACAAAAAAGAAAAATACTAATTGAACTCAAACCTATCAATGTATTTTACCAAATTAGAGATAATATTACCACCAGCTTTTCATCATGCTCCAATTTAGTTGGATTCCATAAATTAATTAATGGTGATATCTCATTAGTGTCTTTCAATTCTTTAATATACTCTAACAATTCTCTTCCAAATTTGGAAATTCCAAGTCCGTCATGAAGATGTTTAAACTCCTCATTAGTAGTCCCCAACTCTTTTGCAACATATCTTGCCTTGTTGAAACAAAGAGAAAGGGCATCCCATGCATCAATAAACTTGTCATATACAATTTATGTGTCCAAGTTAACTCTTCATTAGATTCATTCTCAACATCAACTATGCTATTTGCAACATCAAAAGTCTCTATAATGATTGCTAAACAATAATCCCTACTGAGAGTAAGGAGACTTTGGATGTCTAACAGTAGTATGTATTTCTTGTCCTTGATAGGAAAAGTTGGAAGAAAAGGAATGGCATAGTGTGAGGTGTCTGCTAGTCTCAATCCAACATGCACCTTTTAGTAGTCCATCAGTAGGTTTTCCAAAATGACGTTGCCTTGCCCTCCCTTGGAGTATCGTGAGGGTTGTCACTTAGGCCATACTAAGTCTACATCGCAACGGAAGAGTTCCAACCGAATCCATTAGGATCAACCTAAATTTTTGGGTTCCTAAAATCACACGGGTCTCCTAACAACTAGCTAGCATCAGTAATTTCGAGTTTCCACTTCCTATAGGATTACTCCAACTGAAGTGGACTTGCCATTGCACCTGGTTCAAAGAGAATGGGAGATGGAGGAGAGTGCGGTACATCAACCCTCTTGCCCATAAAGGAAAATCCCATTTCGGTCTCCTAAAACAATGCAAGTCAGCTCTATCTAACAACTAAATCTGACGGTTCCATTGGTTGCAAAAGGGGGGTAAAACTCTCGGACACCTGCTCAGAAATCTTCCAGATCACTCCTTTTTCTCCTTGTTCGGAGTGCTATTTACTACCTGTAAACTGCAATCACAACGCGTGCGATTTTTTTAATCCTTCTTTTTGCATTAAATCTCCAAAATTGGCTAAAAAAGCCACTTGCTTTTTTACATGACACCCTATTCTAGAAGTTTCCATAGCTTTTTAGGATGTTTACAATAAATAATATCCAAAATATAAAAAATATGCTAGTTTTGTCTAAAAATCTAGTATTTTTGGACCATCCATACTATAGAAACTGACACTAATGATTAATATGACTCGTAACTCTTTTTCACATGGTAACTTTTGTGGCACGTAGCTACAGTCCTTGTCAATCCGAAAAAAAATGACGTGTTACGATCCTGAGTTTTTTTGCTCAAGATCTTCTCTATCTAATGATTTTAGAGTTCTTCAAGTCTGTTTTGCGAGAATTGAGAAGATTTTAAATCAAAGTCGGGATATCACATTCTCTCCCCCTCAGAGGAATCGAGATGTCCTCATCTCGAATGAAACTGGGGATATTGGTTACATAATGACTCATGGTCAATCCAAGTGGCATCCTCTTCAAGGTAGTCTCTCCAGTGGATGAGATATTATCTAAGGGTACTACTCCTCAATTTTCTCTCCCTTACATCAATTACTCTGTCAAGTTGTAGCTGAAGGACCCCTTGGTTAGGTATTACAACTTGTTGATCATCAAGGATATGGTTAGGGTTAGCTACATATGCTTTCAATAAGCTAACATGAAATACATTGTGGATTCTATATTCTTAGGAAGTTGTATCTTGCAAGCGCTTGATCCTAAGCACTTGAGAACCTTATAGGGTCCACAATATCTCATACTTGAAAGGTTTTCTCCTAGGTTAAACTCTACCTTGGCAATTTGCTATGTAGAAAGTACTTTCTTTCCATTTGCTAATTCCACAAGCAATTTTGATGCATTTACTGTATCTATTCCTAACTTCTTAGCACACTTGGGAGAAATACATGAGTGTGTACTTCCATAGTCAATCAAAACTTTAAATGATTTACCTCGATGACTAGCTGGTGTCTGTATTACCGAATATTGACTATTTGAACCCTTCTTGTGGAATGCAACATGAACAGTTTCTTTTTCAATATCTTCTTCCATAGTAGGGTCTTCCTCCTTATTAATATCTTTTAGGGTAATATTTGACATTCTTCCTCTTACCATAGCTACTTGACCACGGCCTTGGGTAGCTCTACGCCTTGACCTCAAAATTGGTCTTGGCGATGGTTTCCACCAAGCTTTGGACAATCTCTCCTGAAATGTCTTGGCTCATTACAATGAAAGCACCTAAGACCATCCTTCTTTCCCTAGGTAGGAACAAAATTTCCAACTGCATTGGATTTTGCTTTTTGTTCTGACCTTCGTAAGATTGACCTTGGGTTCTTTTTGCTTGACCTTTGAATCCTCCTTTGCTCTAGTTATTGTAGCTCCAGAACGTATTATTTTTAGGCTTTGATTGTACTTTCCGCACAATAGGAACAGCTTGAATCAAAGCATCTTGGAGGTCTATTGGGCGCATTGATTCCAAACGAGTGTTTAGATAGGAGAATTTAGTGCAGAACTTGGACACTTGTTGAGCAGTATCTATGGAGGGTGCATATTTAAGAAGTGAAACAAACTTGGAGTAATATGCCTCCAAGGTCAATCCCATTTGCTTCAAATTAAAGAACTCATTCATCTTCTGTGCAATAAGCTGGAGGTAAATATCTTCCTTTTACATCTTCTTTCATCAAATCCCAAGTAATGGTATTTTCAGGGACACCTTGATCTTGGCACCACTACTTCTACTAGAATCAAGCTTCGCCAATTAATTTTAGCTTAGCTATCATGGCTTGGTTGGTTGGGACAGTTCCAACAATAGTAAAATAATCTTCCATGGATTCGATCCCAATTTTTGCATTGCCTTCCACATTCTCGCCTTTGCTGTCAAATTCCAAAGGTTCGACTTGCTTCAAAATATTCCTTTTCTCTTGGGTTTCGTTGGGAATTATTGTGGGTGCGAAATTCTTTAACAATTCTCAAGTTAAACTTAACAAAATTTATATAGTGTTAATATTAGAGTATCAAACAATCTTTATTACAATAGATGTACAAGGTAATCAAATGGAAAGAAATACATTATTCAGATAGCTCATAGGCTCATCTTATTTTTTTCAAAAAAGGATTCCCCACTACAATCTAAGCATGACACTCTGATACATCCTTTATGAAGTAACTTGGATTCTACAATGGATTCCTTTTCTCTTGGGATTCATTGGCAATTATTATGGGTGTGAAATTCCGAAAATTTTTCAACATTTCCCGAGTTAAACTTTACAAAATTTATATAGCGTTAATATTCAAGTTTGATACTTAATTTATTGAAACAATTTCAAATAAAACTCTTTTCCCATTGCTAAAGTTAAACTATAATTTTAGAGGTTCCAAGGGAAAATAAGGTTCCATTATTTCTCTATTTGGTAAAGTATCAATCAATCTTTATTACAACGGATGTACAAGGTAATCAAATGGGAAAAAAAAACATTATTCAAATAGCTCACAAGTTCATCTTATTTTTTTCAAAAAAGGATTCCCTACTACAATCTAAGCATGACACTCCGATACATCCTTTATGAAGTAACTTGGATTTTGAGAGTAGATATCTATGAATCTATATTTTTTAGGGGGATTTCAAGAATTCCTTCCTTTTTGTAAAGTTTAACTCGTAGAGTGATTTCTCGCGTTCAGCAACGTGGCTGTGTTGCGGTTCTTGTGCGGTTGGTGGTCTTGCGGTGGCCTGGCCGTTGAACACGTTTGCACGAAGACCTGTGTCATCCTGCATCCACTTGTTACTTCGTGAGAGTATATGCTCACTATGTTAAGTACATCGAACAAATGCAACCATGTTAAGACATCATTTTTCATAATGCTATGATGTCTATTGCGATGCCTATCCCATTGCTTGTTAAGGTCGCATACATTAACTATAGGTAAAGGAAATGTGTACAAGTGGGGATCTTGCCCCTTTACTCATCAAAAACAAAAAGTTATGGCATGATGACTTGTCGAGCTACTTGTACATCATAGGGGCTTAGTCGATAGATACTAGGCGGGGTGAGTCCGGTTGGCTAGGTGACTTGGGCGGTGCTGGTGTGGGACTCCCATGAGGTTGGGCAGGGAACATGTTGGCCGGGACATGAATAGTGTAGTCCCAGGCCACCACCATTTCCAAAATTCCCTTAAACAATTCATTAAATTCTTCCCTGTCCCGAGCCGCCCTTTCTTCCCGTGAGCATCTGGTGCCCGAGCGTGTGTTGGGGGTCTGTGCAACTGGCGTTGCCACATGTTGCACGTTTCTTTGAGTCTCAACTTTCTTGGCCCGGGGATTCTTCAGCCTTCATCCGGGACGGTGTCACTTAGGCCCTTGCGTCTTCGCATACCTTTTAAGGGTGGGCACGTAGCACACCGGTGGAGGGGCATGTGACGCATGTTCCCGTCATCCGCAGAGAGTGTCTTTGCAAGCCAGTTGCCCTAGGCTTTCCATGTTTTTCTTGTAGGGGGCCCTGCAATATGCAAACCAACGGTTAAGCCTTGATACGGAATAAGACCGTTCGCATGGCGGAATTATAGTGTGGGTGATCAAACGCATATGACTAGAAGAGGCAGAGTGGGACGTGTTGTGCTCGTTGTAGCGGGGTGGCCCTCGTGATGATGTTGACTCAGCCTCCCGCCATTAGCAGATCTTGGCTTACGCTGAGTTACATCAGCTGGTGGTCATGGATTTGGGCAGGGCTCATCCTCAGAAGGATGGACCGGAAAGGGAAAGGTGTATAGGCAGGGACTGCGCCCTGCTTACATCGTTAGAGATGTTGGTCAGGGCTTTCCCCGATGGCAATGGGGGGTGCATGCCCTTCGCCTGGAGGTGGAAATGGTCATGTGAGGGGGGGACCAGACGAGCCTAGCCTGTTGGCCCCAACTCTTCTATCTGCGCTTGACTATTATCGCTTGCGTGTGTTGATAGTGTCTATACAGGGTGACATAAAAATCATTGTTTTTACACATATACTCACTTACAAATCCATGCCACTTCACAAGGATAGAAACCAATTGTAGAACTTGGGATTGTACTGAGACATGGCACACCCATCTAGTACACGTGGCAACTTACTCAATACTGATAAATATTTTGCCACATCGAGTAGCATGGAACCTTGTTTGAGTCTACTGGCGACATGTAAATCCTCCTCAGCGAGAACCTTATCCAACAGAGGGTCTTGGCTTGGTTCAGCCTAGTCCTTGCCTCAAATGGCAGTCAGCACTCGAAGGGAAGTCAGTGCCACATAGGTTGGGTCTCTTTGGGATCGCCATTCGGCCAATCGCTCCTCCGAGACTGTCATGATCTGAGCCCCTAGTTCGGCCATTGCAACGCAGTTTTCACACCAACGCTACTCAAATCGACTCTGGCCTACTGACAATCGCTTTAGTTGCTCTATGTCTACAAGATTCGATTGGTAGAGCACCTCATTGAACGTGACAGTCAAGCGCAGTTCGTCTACTTCCTCGCCTGGGATGAGTCGCAAGTGTTCGTGCAGGAGCTTGCTATAGTGCTCATTAAGGTGTTTCTGCTCTTTCCAAGATAAAGGAAAGGGCAAGTAATCTCCAAGCTGCTCCTTAGGGAATGCGCCCATGTCAGCCAGGACGTAGACCCGTGCGAACACCTTGAGCTTAGCATCCAACTCAGTTAAGCATTCTGCGACACTTCTATGTTCAACGAGGGCTTGCTCAATTGCTATCTCATGCAAGGTTCTAGGAGCTTGCCTAGGCTTTAGCATAGCTGAGGGTTCAGGCCTATATGAGCAAGATTGGTCAATGCTAGGATTGCTCATGCTCTTGGGGTTTCCATGTTTCTCTTGAGGCTTCGTTATTGCGTCATGGTTCTCCTTGGGTGTGATTGGTGTGAATTCATCACCCCGTCATGACATTATTGTATCCAATCTTGATTTGTCAATGCGAGTTCTATTGTCAGTGGATAGAGTGTTGCAAGCAGCCATTCATGGTAATGACTGCTCTGATTTGTCGGAGCACACAGATGTGTCTGAGGTTTCACCGCTATTAGGAGAGGCATCAGTGGGCTCCTTGGTGGATGGACTCGATGCTTTATTCATCACCTCTCCAGTACTCTTCGTCCGAATGTTCTTGGGGTCCACAACCACCTGCAACTGTTGTTGTTTTCGTTGTTTTCTCCTCTTTTTCTTGGTCAGTGCAGGTGCATCTAATGGCTCAGAACCTTGGGCTAGGTCGACCGTTGATGTGCTTGGTTGGGCCTCAGCATTTCCCTTCTCTAGTGTGTCCTCATGGGACCTAGTCGTGGCCTGTGGAATAGCCTTGCCAGGTTGCATGGGTACGAGTGTCTCCCTTTCGGGAGAGTCTAGCTCTTCAGCCAATTCCCATGTGTTTAACTCCTCCAACCCAAGCTTTAGGCTCTTTGGAAGTGCTGGGGTTGTTAATGAAGTTGGTTGCGACACCTCCTTCACAAGTAAACTACTAAGGACACATTCCGCAAGGGGCATTGTCAGGCCAAGGGCTGTGACGGCTGTGATCCCTGATTTGAAGTACTAGCAGCTAGTTCGGTGGACTTGCTACTATTGGTGGATTGCAGCATTCAATCCTTAGGGCGATCGGAGGTGGTCACATCTTTTGTTGCCCTTTGAGCATTCATCTATGTAGATCGAGAGCATGAGTTGATCTGGTCACATTGGGTTGCACAGGCATATCCTTGGGCTGAGAGATACGGCTAGTGTCATGTCCCCCCTCTTAGATAGTTGGAAGCTTTGATGGAGATAGGGGTTGGGAGTGAGCAGCCACCATTGACAACCGCTGTTGTGCTTCCTGTGTCTATTTGGAAAAAGAGGATGTAGGAGATTTAGGACTCTTAGGTGGACTTGGCACTGGCTGAACCGTTTGCTCGTGATTGTTAGGTGATTCTGTCATTAGCTTTGTTGAGCAAACAACCTTATCATGAGCGATGTTGTGCCTGTGGTGCTCATTGTCCTCTTGGGAAGTCAAAGGCTCCTTGGGCACTAGTGGATCTTGTGCATGCTCGACAGTTACCTCTGATATCTGCCTACTAAGCACAGTAGGCTGATGATCTAATTTTTGATAGGTCTTGTTCGGTTTCTTGTTTTCAATCGTGAGGGGCTCAATCGCTCCAATATTTTTGGTCTGAGGCTCGGGTTCTTGTTTAGAGATCCTCCCATGCCTTGTTTCTTTTGACCTAACTTGGGCTCCTGACCGAGGTGGTTTAGCAGGGGGTTTCGGCACCCAAATCCATCGGTTGCTTGCATAATACCCTTGAGCACGAAGCAGCGCCTTGGATATCCATCGTGGCGTCATGTGTGCTTTCCCTAGACGCCTTTAGTTATAAGGCTTGGGCTTCTTTCATGATCTTCTACAATATTTATAAGTCCAAGCCCTATCCTTGGGCTTAACTCCTACCCTCTTTGTTTCCAGTATGGCCTCACTTACTGGTTCTCTTCGTTCAACTTGCGCTTGCATCAACTCTTTCAACAATTCCCTGCTCTCATCGTTAGGCTTGCTTGGTATGTCAGAATGCTCCTTGCCCTTCTCTTGAGGCCTGGCGAGGTCACCCTTGCCAAAGGTCGTGATTATCCTCGCACCTGGTAGTGCTAGGTGTATCCTCTATGCTATATAGTCGGCTTCACACTTCATTGCCTTTTTGAAGGGCCTTCCTAGGAGGATTTCCGTTCCATAATTCTCGCTATTTGGAGAAACATAGAATAGGACTGGCAAGCTCCCTGTTCCAATAGTAACCAGGATTCTGCACTTCCCTAGAAGTGCTAGTGGACTTCCCCCATGCGTCTTAAGAGTTGCATCAGTCGGTTGGAGATCTGGTTGACCTAGTAGGGTCCAGGCTTTGTAAGTCATGACATTGAAATCTGCTCCTTCATCAATGAGAGCATCAACACTATGATCTCTTTTTGCGGTGAGTTTGACCGTAAGATAAGCAAGTGGTACTATGTCTTCATCGTCCGGGTCTTGATTTACAGCTTCAAGCCCTCTTATACATGCCCTTGAGTCCCTGGCTGCACAGTCAGACGCAGATTCTCCACGGAGATCCTGGGTTGTCTGTGCAACGCTGCTCAGAGTACATCTATCATCAGGACTGATATGTCTAGTCACCTCTGCATTGGTAGCTTGATGATGTTGCATTCTCCTTTGACTAGACGTAGTTTGAACACAATGTATGTGTGTCCTTGTAGTGCGGCCTTCTTGCCCTTGATGGCTAGATCGGCCTATTAAGGTTCTAGGGTCTTTGTTTGCCTCTATTCGGGTGCGGGCTTCTAGTTGCTCCTTTTCAAGGGAGCCTCCATGCTTGCGTAGGGCCATTACTACTCGAGGGTCCAAGTTTGAGGGCCTGTCACAGTGCACATTCTCTCTCCAACCTACTTGGGGTGGAAATGGAGGGGTAGGGCCCCCTTTGCGGGGGTCCGGGAGGTGGTCCCCTCCTCGACCCGCAGGGTCGTTATGGTAGGCACCATGCACAGCTTGGAGGATCATTCCGCCAAATCTTGAACCACTTGCTCGAGGTTTCGGCCCAGTTGTGGATCTGCGATGCACCTTTCGCTCTATGTAGCCAGTGGGGTCAATTTAGGGGTTCGGAGCTCTTTTTTCTAATTAGTTGCCTCGTTCATTTTTGGGTCTAATCAGGCTTTCCCACTCGACAGATTGCGTCTAAGTCCCTGGTCCCGCAACTGCATGCCTCTAGCTACTAAGCGGCTACACCCTACGATTTTGCCTATTCCGTGTGCCAGAATCGAGTTTCGAGTGTCCTAAGGGCTTCTGACAGTTCACGTTGCTGAGTGTTGGCTAGGTCAGATAAAGTTTTCTGAAAATTTGGTCAAACTGCACACTCGGCCCAACTGGTCCGAATTGCAGGGTTCGAGCTCTCGATTCGGCACGTCCAAGGGCCGAGTGGTAGGGTCATGTGTGATGGTCCGAATGAAAAATTCAGCCGGTCTAACCCTGGGTGTCCGAGGGCCGAGTGGGCCGAGGCCGGGTCAAAGGGCCGAGTGGGCCGAGGCCGGGTCAGTCGAGCGGTCTGACGGCCGAGTCTGGGCCTTGGACCAAAGTCATCGTGACTCGGACGCGCCGAGCGCCGCGCATGTTTTTGCGGACGCTCACGAAATTCGTCGTGCAGGGCGCTGGAGGCCTTCCTTTTTGTCGAGCAGCTCCAGATTGGTTCTACTACTGTAGGGGGAGATGTAGAATTACCTGGGCTAGCCGAAGATCTCTTGCCACTTTTGGCCCTTATACCCTTTTCCGGGTGTGGTATTGGCACCCCCAATAACTCACTTACCGACCTTAGGCATCACAAGTGAGTTTTTTACCACTTTTGCACGATTCTTACCCTGTTTTTGCCCTGTTTGCAACAGTAATCCTAATGCTCATTTTCTTTGTTTTTCTTTGTTTCTCCTACTCTAATGCTTCCAAATCACAAAGTAAATACCTACACTACTCCATCTCACAACATAACAACTCTCAAAAAGTAAAAAACCTACTTCCTAAGGAGATCGAATACCATCTTCAACCCCCCCTTACTCCCTACCTATCTCAAGCACCGGTTCGGGGGAAACCCTTACTTTGATGCTCGATTCGAAGCGCGCAAGCGCTCAAGGCTTGAATCCGTTGATCCTAGCAACGGAACTAAAATGTGGGAGCTTTTGTTCAACCACCAAGACCCACGGACTGCTTATTGTTTCAAGCGTTCCAAGCTGAGCACTAATGGCTACCTCTCACATAGCCGATGCGCCATCCATGTCTACGGGTGTAGTGAGCTTACCTCCATGCCAAACAAAAAACATAATTTGACTATTGAATGACCACGCTATGCATGAATCTACCCTTGCTTTTATTGTTGAAAATTGGATAATAAATGGTCCAATGATCTATAGTTGAAAGAGTAATGTATAAAGTCATGTCTATTCATATATGTCGATTGGTTGTTCAGATATAACCATATGATGTATTTCTTCTCAAAGCTAGTAATGAAGCTCATGATATACTTGCACATTCTATTTTATTCTATTCTATGTTTTCTTTTTTGTTTTGTTCATCTATCTTCATGCTTGGTGGTGACTTTAAGATTTCTCAAGTGCGATTCTATAGTTGTGCCAATCACACTTGGGATCCCAAGTGTGGTTCTATAATTATGCTAGTTATCATTGGGGTTCTCATGGGACTTCTAGGTGATCTAGACCACAAGCCTAGCTATAATCAAATCTTGTTGATCATTTGCTCAATTTAGATCAATAGATCGCATCCTCTATATCATTAATTCTCCTCAGTCACTTGTTTTCACACTCAACTTTGATTTTGCTTTTGACAATTCCATCTTTTAAAAGACTATGTCTTCCTCCCCCTCTAATGACTAATGCTCAAGTTTTCTTTTCCAAAATTTACAACACTATGACATAGAATTCGAATGCTCATATTCAACATTTTGAGGTTTCTTGGCTTATACTAGCCCAACAACTTGAAGCATTTTAACCTACCATGTGAAAGAATGTCGTAGCCTAGTTGGTGAAGGAGCAAGGATAGGCAACCTATGTAGATGCTAGGGCAATGTATATAGATGTGAAGGTCATCTTCTTGAATTGGAGTAGGATCGCACTAACACTTGGAAGTTGGAGTACTTACATAGCCTAAATAAAGGGGACCAAGATGTTCCAATGTACATTCTTGGTTCCAAGTTCTACTTTGGTGGATCACTAATGATTAATTAACTTGAGATATATTAAATTGCACTTATATCTAGGGTGTAAGTCACACCCTCTGGATGGCTCTAGCAAAATTGAGGATTTAGCCACCAATGATCTCGAGCATTTTGTTAAGATAGTGCTTCGGAAAAAATATTCCTTGATGGGTGATTCTACTAAATTTCTTCACACTTTTTCCTATTTCATCCTCAATAATTTTTTTCCATTCTTTAAACTTACCAAAAGCTTGAGCCTTACAATGAAGGAAGTACACCCACATCTTATTACTGTAGTCACACCCACATCTTATTACTGTAGTCATTAACGATTGACATAAAATAAGAAGATCCCCCCAAGGCTTGTGTAGGCATTTTACTACACAATTCAATATGCACTAACTCTAGAGAAGCGTTTGCTCTATTATTGCTTTCTTGTGGAAATGCCTCTCTTTGTTGCTTGCCCCTCATATAAGCTTCACATTGTTTCTTCATTTCAATTACTACTTGTAGGGAAGCAACCATACCTTAGTTATACATCTCCTTTAACACTGCAAATCCAATGTGACCAAATCTTTCATGCCAAAGTTTACTTGTGCCCATAGAAACAATGGCAACAAGAACACTTAGCTCAAATAGCTTACTCATTATTTCTCCTTTATCAACAACTTTGCTAGTACTGTTAAGAATTTCTGCACCTATCTTGGTGAACCTCACCTCATGGCCAATATCAATTATGGAAGCAACTGATAACAAGTTTCTCTTAATCTCTGAAACATACAACACATTGGAAAGATCTTTGAATTCACTATCTCTAACAACAAAGGAAATAGTATATATGCCCTCATTAGGGCATTTTGCATCATTCCCAACCACCATAGTGATGAATTCTTACACAAACTACATAGAATTATATAGACATGTCTTGTTGGTCATGTGAGGAGAGGCACCACTATCCAACACCCATGAGTTAGTGGTAGATACTTCTTGTGCCAAGGAACACACTTCCTCAATGGTCTATGAATAACTCCCACCTTTGTTTTGGTTGTATTGGATGTCTCCTTCCCTTTAGTGCAAAGTTCCTATCAATGTTTTTTCTTTCAAAGATCTCTCTTTGAAAATTAATCATTATTTGGCAACAAGGTCCTCAACTGTACCTTATAACATATTGGTATATACTTTTGTATAGATGATTATGGATATCCATACTCTTTCTCTACAAAAATAGCCATCTAAGGCAATCAAAACTCAAATTTTATGTCAAATTTTCCCATTTTAGACAAACATTATGATTTTAGGGGCTAAAAAATAACCCTAATTTTCACCTCGTTTGTTCAAGGACCCATATTTTTAGCCTAAAAAGTAAAAAATTGGCTAAATGAAAAAGGTCCAACTTCACTAAAAGATGTAGATTAACCATTTCTCAAAGAAGTTGATTTTCAAGAGAGGTCTAGTTTTTCTAGTTTGTAATATGTACATGGGGAAGTTATCAAGAAAACTAAAGTTTTGATAGAGTAGATCATTTTAGGTATTCTACAATTCTAACTTCAATACCCCTTAGTTGCTAGAATTGTAGGACAATAACTTATTGCATACAATCACAATGGGTTTCAGCTTCGACAATATTTTAATTTCTTATTGTAGTGTTCATTTTTTATTCAAAAGGATATTGATGAGTTTAGATCTATACTTCCTCAACTAGGTTGCATTAAGATGAGTATTGGATTCATATAATTTGAAAAATATGAGACCATTATATGGGATTCATATAATTTGGAAAATATGAAACTATTGTACAATAAGCCCCAAAAATATAGAGCATAATATGTAGACATGCAAGTGAAAAAATGTAGATTAAAACATTCATGCCATGTCTAACCAGTCACTATAACCAAGGGATTGTGAAGATCAAGGTAAATATATTTTAAAATTTTCAATGAACTTTATAATTAATTAATTTATCTTAATAGTTTCTTATGTTTACTAATCTCGAGTGCGCATAACGTCCTTTACTCATTTCGTGCAATAACCTCCTATAACCATTTCCATCATGATTCTACAAATTATAATCTCGATTAATCTATCTACAAATCATAGGTAGCGGTTAACCGTTTGTGGGTGTATTAATACACTCTCTAGATGAAACTGGCATGTCATGTAAGTGTAAATGCAAAAGCTAACATTTTATGTACTTAATTTTGGAAAAAACCTTATTATTTTATGTGGCAATATGAAAATAATAGCCTATTTCTAAGTTGTGAACAACCTAATTTGGCATGATGTAATTGGAAATTTTATCTTTGCTTGCGATTGTGTTCGCCACACCTGATGTTGCATTTTGGTAGTGGAAATTTTGACATCCTCAGGCATTCTCGTATCTCTGATACCCCGATTGTGGTTGATTTCATGGTCTTTCCACCTCATTGCTTTGGACCCATCATCCACAAGCGGGTTCGAGAGATAGAGAAGGTGGAATGAATTCAAGTTGGGAGAGCGTGAGAGCAGCTTGTCAAGTTGAAGACCGAGACAGCAAGAGGTTAAGTTAATTCATTTCCTCTCTAACCCCCTCTCTAATTCCCTCTCTCGCAGTCTCTCAGGATCTTCTTCCCTCTCTCTCTACCTAATTCTCCCCCTCTCTAGCTTCCTCTCGCAGCCTCTTTGGGGGGGGGGGGGGATCCTTCTACATCCCTCTCTTTTCCTCCCTCTTGCTCTATACTCCTGAGAAGGGCCTCTCCCCTCTTGCTCTGACCTCTCTCAACTGCTCCCCATGCCTCTTATTTATAGCTAAATTATAGAAGAAGGGTTGTGGCTAAGAAGAAGAGCTCTTTATGGAGGGGATGCTTGGCAAATTTAGCAATTTGAATCTTCCAAGATGAAATTTGATGCTCGAATCACAAATATGATGGTTCGGTTGGATCTGAAAGGGAGGTAAAACTCCAGGATACCTATTCAAAAATCTTCCAAATCACTCATTCTTCTCCCCATTCAAAGTACTATTTGTTGCATATAAATTGCGATCACGATGCTCATAATTTCACCAATCCTTCTTTTTGCATTAAATCTCCAAAATTGGATGAAAAAGCCACTTGCATTTTTTACATGACACCTTGTTCTAGAAGTTTCCATAGCTTTTTAGGATATTTACAATAAATAATATCCAAAATATCAAAAATATGCTATTTTTGTCCAAAAATCTAGTATTTTTGGACCATCCATACTATAAACACTGACACTAATGAATAATATGGCTCATAACTCTCGTTCACATGGTAACTTCCGTGATGGGTGGCTACAGTCCTTGTCAATCCAGAAAAAAATGTTAGGTTACAATCCTCAGTTTTTTTGCTCGAGATCTTCTCTATTTAATGATTCTAGAGTTCTTCAAGTCCATTTCACGAGAAGTCTTGAAGATTTTAAATCAAAGTCGAGATATCACATATAGTAAGAAGGGGAGTCACACAATGTCTAGATTTGCATGGCTTTCTTCAATCATGGTCCAATAGATGCTTCATGCTAAGGGTTTAC
>NW_028229971.1:0-37904 GCF_053477565.2 Lygodium microphyllum | reverse complement strand
TACCCTAAGGAAGTGTAGGTGTAGACTCTACTAAATCAATTTTTGAAGGCCTAAAAATGTAAAAATATCCCTCATTATATTTTTTATTTGAGAAAATATCTTACCCTTGATGGTGCTAAGAGATATTTTGAAAAGCTTAGGTAAGCAAACTATCTCCACTAGTGCAAAGGGAGCCTTTGTAAACTATAAGTTCAAGCACTTTATCATTACACTTGACTCTATGGGGGAAACAGTATTCAAACCAAGTGTTGTGAATATAATCTCAATGTATTTTTCCTCAAAAGAGGTGCACCCACATAACTCTCTTATGTTCTTCTCTATGTCAACCTTCTATACGTTCTACCTTGCATCCCACCATTGCTTCTCTCTCAATTGTTATTAGAGTGTTGTTTGACGTTATGGGAGCTCATTCTTAGAGCAAGGAGTGTGAGGAGTGAAGCTTTTTTAGGAAGGTTGAGGAAATCTAGATCTAAGTCAAGCATGATCCATTGAGACTCAATTTGGGGTAGCATAGCCCATTTTGGAATTGATTTGAGTAGCCATTAGTGGCTAGGATTCAAGCAAAATAATTAGCTTTGGATATTTAGGAAGAGATCTTAGTATATAGTTTTGATCTATGTAAGCATAGGGCATGCTTAAGTAGGGGTGAACTTGTCATTTGGAGGGAGGAAGCCAACTTCTCAAAAGCACAGGGCTTAAGCAAGGGTTTGAAGTAAGGGGCCTACTACATTTTGTAACACAAATAAGAAAGAGAGAGAGAGAGAGAGAGAGAGAGAGAGAGAGAGAGAGAGAGAGAGAGAGAGAGAGAGAGAGAGAGAGAGAGAGAGAGAGAGAGAGAGAGAGAGAGAGAGAGAGAGAGAGAGAGAGAGAGTTGATTATTGGAATCGCAATAGCTATGGGTTATGCTACTTGTCCAGATGCTCCAGGAGGCTACTTATGTTAAAATGACATGTATGGGACTACTCATTCCAATTTCCTATGTTTTGTTGTGTTCTAGAAGCTACAATAAATGCATTTTATTTCAAAAACCTTTTTTTGTAACATTTGGGTTAAGCTTAATTGAGCTAGAACCGATTTCATACTACAAAGATTAAGATATGTATTCCTGGAGATTGTTTAGTCTCATATTAATAGTAAGAAATTCCAAAAAGATTTGCAAAAGGATTTGTATGCATTGAAGAGTGCACGGGATATTATGATATTTCCTTTACCATTGCAATGATCACTTGGTTTTGTAGCTTTTTAGTCTTGCATTTGACATGATCTTGGTTGCTTGGTGTGCATTTGTTTTAGTTTTGGGCTCTTCAAGCTATTTAGCCATTGTTTGGCTTTGCGAGACACTCATTTGCAATCCCTTGTCTATTTTTGAGTTTATAGTCATAGAAAATCTTACTATTTTTTGTATACATGATATATTATAATTATGACTTCTTCATAAGATTTTAAGAATGCATTGTTTAATATTCAAGAGGTTGTTGGAACAAACTTTTCATATCGAAAAGACCAAATTTATGATGTATTGTTCCAGAAGAAGTCAGTGAAGCCAAAAATGTAATGTGATTAAGTATGAGGACTTGGATCAACATGTATGGGAGGAATTGGATGAGCTAGCATACTCCACTATTATGTTAACATTATCAAAGTCTATGTATTTTAATGTGAAGAACATGGAAGGTGCATATGGTCTATGAAAAAACCTTGGTGACCTATATGGAAAAGAAAGTATAACTTGTATGTTTATTAGCTAGAAAAACTCATTAATCTTTGCATGGAGGAGGGGGCTTCCATGTATAATCATCTCAATGAGTTCAACACTATTTTCAACCACTTGACATCTCAAAACATCGCCTTTCATGATCCAATGAATTCTATGTTGTTATTAGTCACCTTGCTTGAGAGTTGGGATACTTTCAAGATTGTTGCCATAAGGAAAACTTCCCAACACCCACATCCTTGCTTTGCAACAAAATTTTGGTGGTTTTTTGAGAACATGATCAAGACACTAACAACAAAATTGTTATTTGGCATGCTATTGCACAAACAAATGAGATTGCTGACGACTAACCTCCCAATGTCTCCTAGTGCTGATGTATCCTCAGTGGATAACTTTACATTGACCTTTGTAGGTGTAGCGATCTCCTTATACTCGATCATGCTAAATGCTTTCAAGATCTCCCATGCATATTTCATTGGAGAGATGAAGTTTTTGAACCAAGCACTTGCCATATTTCAATCCCCAAATAATAGTATAACAAGTCATTTCAAACTCAAAGCTCAAAGCCTTTTGAGTTTAATGGATCATATGTTTATAGTCACCCTTAATAAGAAGGCTTTCCACATATAGGACAATCACTACAAACCTTTCACCATTCTTGTAAACATAAAGGTTAGCATCTAAGGCACATTTATTGGAGTTTAGGCCTAAAAAGAATTGATCTATCCATTGGTACCATACTTTAGGGGCTTGTTTCAGCCTATACAATGCCTTCTTCAGCTTATAAACTTTGTTCTTAGAATAGGATGCCTTAAACATCAATGGTTGAGCCACATACACCTCCTCTCTGAGGTCACCATTCAAGAATGGTAATTTAATATCCATTTCATAAATTAACCACTTCTTATTAAGTGGTCACTACAAGTACTATGTGAATAGTAGTTATTTTGAATGTTGGAATGAATGATTCTTCAAAATCAAATGCTTTAACTTGTGAAAATCTATGTGCAACTACTTTGGCTTTGTACTTTTCTAAGCTGCCATCAACCATGTACTTTACCTTTCACATCACTTGGTGCCAATAATCTTTCTATTTTATGGCTGATCCACTAGCTCCTAAGTGTCATTCTTCATTGTGCTATCATACTTAGGTTGTATATGTGCTCTCCATACTAGATAGGCAACTGCTTCTTCCAAGTTTGTTGGCTCCTTTATTTCTCTCATAATCTCAACCATCAAGGCCATATTGACTATGTGAACAAAAGCTTATGTTTTCTCCTCTATTCTTTGAAATCTTTTGGATCCATCTATCTCATCCTCAATAGTTGTAGGCATAGGTTTACTATGATCATAGAGCTACTTCAGCCATCATATAACAAGCTTGATTAAGGACCCCTCAATGGTACAATTTAGTGGCCCATTGAGAGACTTTTCCTAAGCAATGTTACCTACTACTCCTTAGAATAAAATGGGGTTTGTTGCCTACTCTCTTTCGATTCCACTTCACAACAATGAAAGGTTTCAACCATTCTTTGTAAAGATCGACCTAATTGCGGTTTCTAATTAAATGCTAAGGTCAACTATTGGCTTAACTAGCATCAGTCCTTAAGTCACTGTATTTGCAAGCCAACTCAACCCAAAGCAGATCAATGCCACACTTGGTTCATACTAAGTGAGAAATGAGGAGGGAGCAATTCACATCAACCCCTTTACCCATTCATAGGGTACAGTCTCGACTCCATTCCCCTAAAATAGCATTGATCTCTAAGACAACACACTAGATAGTTGCACATTCATTCACTTTCTAAATCTATCATCTTGAAGGAAAACTCTCAACTCACTGAGACCACCCACCATCCCTAGGATGGACCTGTCAAGGATTCTACCCTCTCACTTTCCTTGGGGATTTGTTTTGGTTATTTGATTATCATGATGTATTTGTATTTAACATACGAAGATAGCTTCCTTAATTAACCATTAACATTTTTTTCTTCACTTAAATTATGGTCACATACATAAAGACAATGTCAAACAATCCTTTAAAAGCACTTGCAAAACAATGTATTTTTATTCCACACCTTCTCCAAGGTATATTGCCAGTCTGGTACTCTGTCCCTTAACCCAAGACTTGTGTCCACAATCTTAGATACATGATCCACCAATCTTCCCTTAACTAGCATCAAGGCCTTCCAAGAAGTCCATCTTGGGTCACACAAGGGTTGGGTGGTTCCTAGGAGCATAAGGGGTTTACTAGCCAGAGTCCCCCTTAGCACCCTGACCTCCTCTTGGACAAGGGTTCCCTATGAGGAGACCTCTTGCATCTAGGGTCATCAATCCTAACCTCTAGCACCATCAAACAACTCCTTGGTAAAGGGCTCTTGCCTACCCTTGGGGGAGGTTTAGTGCATGACTATAAATTCCCCCATGATGGCATAATAACTTTTATGCAAACACAATCAAGCAATCAGCTTATCAACAAGAGGTAGGAAAAACAATCCTTTTTTCATAGCCACAATCCAAATAGCCATTTTTAAATGTTCCATATGAATCAACCAACCTATCTTGGTTAGGAAGGAAATCCCTTTTTTCCAAAACAACAAGCCTTTTCTAAAAAAAACAAGTCAATAACTAAACAATAACCTTTGGATACTTTGCAAAGGATGATGTTATTCACAAAAACTTATTCTTTCTTAAAGTGTGATTGTAAGATTACATATGTGCCCTCCTAGGACCTAGATTCCATGCTAAAATACCCATCTCTAGCTTTTAAATTACAAGCTTCTTTCTAAATGATTCAATACATTGCTTTGTCATGCACACTCCATGCATACTCTGTTCCTCCTCATTCCTTGAATAACACATCATCCCATCATTTCTATGCAAGACTTATTAAATCAGGTGTTGATGAGCTTAAACTAATACTCTCATCTCCTCTTAACAATCCTAACCCATTGTGAGGACAGCTACAATGAAGTGGAACCCAAGAAGAAGAATAAGATCTAATGGAGCACCTAGGGATTCTTTGCAATGTGTGGATTTGATGGGAGTTACCTTGATGGTGTAGTGGACTTGAAGTGTTGTAGATCCATCTTTGAACTTGATCTCTTTGTCCAGTAATCCTCCACTCCTAGTTCCTATTTTGCATGTTTCTATCTTCTATCCCCTCTTTCTTACTCTACTTTTCTTCTCTATTTCTCCTTTCGACTCTACTCATCTCTCTCTATGCTACTATTTCTCTCTCCCTCTATCTCTATCTCTCTCGCATTCCCTATCTTCCTTTTCTCTCTCTATCCATCTCCTTTTCTTTCCATCTCTTCTCCCTCTACCTCTCTCTCTTTCTTCTCTTCTCCTTCTTTCTTTTCTTTCTTTATCTCTATGTATCTATCTTTTAGTTTCTATCTCCTCTCTCTCTCTCTCTCTCTCTCTCTCTCTCTCTCTCTCTCTCTCTCTCTCTCTCTCTCTCTCTCTCTCTCTCTCTCCATATAGCATTTTCAAGCTGCTTTAAAAAAAAGACAATCCATATGCCTTAAATTTCAAAGCTTTATATAGTCTTAATAGGAGGCTATTTGCCTCTTGTCTCTCTCGGACTTATCAACTTGTCTTTGTTCAATCATTAGTCGTAGAGTGGAGAAGGAGCTTTATGAAGCTACTATGAGTTGGAGATGATTTGAATGATGATAGAGATGGTATGCAATGTGGTGTTTGTCTAATTGTGGTGGTGACAAGAGTTTAATGATGTTGGGATCTCAACAATGACAACAATCAGTAGGTAAGCATTAGTTGAAAGTTTTAACTTTTTTTAATTTTAAGCCTCATATTAATTCCCCCTTCACCCAAGCCCCCCATTCACATGCAGCCTTCAAGAGGGGCTTGGAATATTACATCCTTTCCCTCTTAGAGGAATGGAGATGTCATCATCGCAAAGCTAGGGATATTAGTCTACTAGAGTAAGTTGGATTGTAGGTTTTGTGGTTTAGGAGGACCACACTTCCACTATGCAACCCTAATTGTGCACAAGCACTGAAACTTCAAGGTAATACAATGATATTAAAGACAAACTTATTGCAATGTATTGTAGCTACAAGTATTGGGTTTATTACATCTTATGAAGAGCTTTCTAGGACTTCTAATCATCCTCAAGGATTTTAGTGGGCTCTACATGCTCATCATTATTCAATCAATGAGTGAAGCCAAATGTTAGACTTGTGTAGCTTCACTGTTTCTCATATTCTTCATCCAATTTAAGGTAGTCATAAGCTTGGATATGTCCTAGCTCATTTGCAAAGGAATCATCAGTGATTAGGGCAACTTCTTTGCATGTGCCCTACCTCACCGCACCCATGACACTTATTTCCTTAGTCCTTTGAGTTCTCATGTCCTTCCTCAATATTTTCTAGGGAATAGTCATATTCAAGAGTTTGATCTCCATTAGGCTTGACCAAAGCTTTGGCTCACATAAGAGCATCTTACAAGTCAGTCTACCTTAGGGATTCTAGATGAGTGTTTAGTTGTTGATTCAAGCCATGGTAGAATTTGGCCACTTGTTGGGTAATATCCAAAGGTGATGCATATTTCTGAAGTGTGATGAACTAAAAATAATAAGTTTCCAAACTTAGTCCCAAACTACTATAAGGAAAATAACTTGTTCATCTCAATGGTATGATATGAAGGCAAAAACTATCTCTGTCGTATGGCCTTCTTGATGTCTTCCTAGCTTATAGGGCTATAGTGGTAGTATTGTCTTGGCACCACTGCTTCCACCATAAGCGTACCTCACCTTACCAATTTCATCTTGGCAATCATGGCCTTATTAGTTGTGCTTATTCTTGCCACATCAAAATAGTCCTCAAAAGTTTTGATCCAAACTTTAGTATGGATCTCAATATTGGATCTTTTTTCTATGAAATCAAGTGGCTTGATTTGCTTCAAGCGGAACTTCTTTTCTAAAACTCAACATCCATGTTGTTGGAAGGTGCCTCATAATCAAGATAATATTATTTAAGTTATTTCTTTAGGGTAGCTATAACTCTTTTGCTTCTAAATTACAAGTAAGAGTGTTAAAGAAATACATGCATGGATTATTGCTAACTTATCAAATTTTATTCGACATCATGTGTAATGTGCCCCCCTTAGTGGCATGATTTAGTGGCCCATCAAGAGACTTTTCCTATACCATGCCACCTGGGATTCCTTAAATAACACAGGGTTTGTCACATAGGCTCTCTCGAGTCCAGTTCATAACAATGGAAGGTTTAGGACATAAACCATAAGGATCACCTGAATTTGAGTTTCTAATTCAATGCTAAGGTCAATTATCAGCTTTAACTAGCATCAGTGGTCCTTGAGTCACTACATTCACAAATGAACTCAACCTGAAGCAAATCAATGCTGCACTTGGTTCATAGTGAGTGAGAAACGAGGGGGAGCGATTCCCATCGACCCCTCTATCCACAGGGCATAGTCTCAACTTTGTTCCCTAAAATATCATTCATTGGAATCTAAGAAAATATATTAAATAGTCACATATTTGTCCATTTCCTAAATCTAGTGCCTTGAGGAAAATCTCATGGCTCACCAAGTCCACCCATCCATAGAGTAGACCCATCAAGGATTCCGCCCTTCCACTTTCCTTAGGGGTTTCTTTTAGTTATTTAATTATTCCTAACACATTTATGCTCTACATGCAAAGATAGCTTCCTTAATTAACCATTAACACTGATTCCTTTATGTGAATTATGGTCACATATACAAACACAATGTTAAGCAGTCCTTTGGTAGCACTTGTAAAACAATGTATTTTTATATTGCACCTTCTTCAAGGTATAATGCCAACCCAACATTCCATCCCTTAATTTGGGAGTGGTGTCCAATATCAAGCACACAATCCACCAATTTGCCCTTATCTGGCATTAGGGCCTTCCAGGAAGTCTCCATCTTGGGTCATGTAGGGGTTAGACAGTTCCTTGGAGCATAAGGGATTTACTAACTAAAGCCCCCTAGCACCCTCACCTCCTCCTTCCCAAGGGTTCAATGTGGAGAGACCTCTCACATATGCGGTCATCCTAACCTCCAACTTTGTGAAATAGCCCCTTGGTGAAGGGTTTCCACCTATCCTTGGGGGAGGTTTGGTGCATGACTACAAATCTACCCATGATGGCACAAAAACTTTTATGCAAACACAACCAAGCAATCGAATTATCAACAAGAGGTAGGAAGAAAATCCTTTTTCATAGCTACAATCCAAATAGCCATTTTTGAATGTTCCATATGAATCAATCAACCTATCTTGGTTAGAAAGTAAATCCCTTTTCCCCAAAACAACAAGCCTTAAAAAAAAAACAAAAAAATAACCTTTGGATACTTTGCAAAGGATGATATAATCCATGATAACTTATTCTTTCCTAGAGTATGATTGTAAAATTACACGTGTTTTCCTAGGACCTAGATCCCATGTTAAGATACCCATCTCTAGCTTTTTTTTAAACATTACAAGCTTCTTTCTAAATGATTCAACACTTTTCTTTGTCATGCACATGCACACTCCATGCATTCTCTTTTCCTCCTAATTCCTTGAATAACCTGTACTCTAATGAGTGATTATCCCATCATTTCTATATTAGACTTATTAAATCAAGTGTTGATGAGCTATCTAGTAGAGCACCTAGGGATTCCTTGCGATGTGTGGATTTGATGGGAGTTTCATTGATGGTGTAGTAGACTTGAACTGTTGTCGTAGAGCCCTCTTTGAACTTGATCTTCTCGTCTCATAATCCTCCACTCCTAGTTCCTCTTTCGCATGTTTCTATCTTCTACTCCCTCTTTCTTACTCTACTTATTTCTCTCTATTTCTCCTTCCAACTCTACTTATCTCTCTCTGTACCACGTCTTCTCCCTCTTTCTATCTCTATCTCTCTCTCGCACTCCTTGTCCTCCTTTTCTCTCTCTATCCATCTCCCTTTCTCTCTATCTCTTCTCCTTCTACCTCTCTCACTCTTTCTTATCTTCTCCTTCTACCTCTCTTTTCCTTCTCTTCTTCTCCTTCTTTCCCTCTACCTATCTCTCTTTCACTCCCTACCTTCTCTCTCTCTACCCATCTCTTCTCCCTCCCTCCCCCCCCCTCTCTCTCTCTCTCTCTCTCTCTCTATCTCTCTCTAGCATTTTTAGATCACTCAAAAAAAAAACAATCCATATGCCTTATAATTTTAAGGATTTATAGCATTAATAGGAGGCTATTTGCCTCTCGTCTCTCTTACTCTTATATTGTCTTTGTTCAATCACTAGTTGCATGGTGGGAAGGAGTCTCATAAGAGTGCTTTGAGTTGGAGATGATTTGAATGGTGGTAGTAATGGTATGCAACACGGTGTTCATTTGATTGTGATGGCAGTGGGAGTTTAGTGATGTGATGAGCTCCATAATGACAAAAATTGCCATGTAAGCATTGGTTAAAAGTTTTAACATTTTTTTTCTTTTAAGCCTTAGATTAATTCCCTGTTCCCCCAAGCCCTCCCATTCACACAAGGCCTTCGGGAAGGGCTCAAAATATTACATCCTATCCCCCTTAGAGGAATCAAGTTGCCCTCATCTTGAATCTAGGGATATGGATTGTAGGATTTGTTGTTTAGGGCCCACATCCTTTTTCTATGCAACCTTGATCATGCACAAGCACTCAAACTTCAAGGTAATACATTAATATTAAAGAAAACTTATTGCAATGTATCATAGCTGCAAGTATAGGGTTTATTACATCTTAAGAAGAGCTTTCTAGGACCTCTAATCATCCTAAAATATTTCAATAGGCTTTGTATGCTCATCATTATCTGATTTACGAGGGAAGCCAAATGCTAAACTTGTGGGGCTTTGATTTGTTGTTGGTTCCTCATCTTCATGATCCAATTCAATTCAATCAGCTTGGATATGTCCTAGCTTGTGTTCAGGGTAAAGTTGCATATGCCTAGCTTCTTGTTTATTAGCTATATTAACAGTAACTGCACTGCGCGTTAGTTACCCACACACGTGTACTTTGTAGGTGGTGAACACCTATCGCTATCACTTCCTTCTTTATTCTTTTAGTGACATTTGAATAAAGGAAAAGCCCATCACACATTGTGACCATTGAAGTTTCCACATCTTGTTTATCTCTCTCTATTGCTCTTGCTCCTTCCACCATAGCTCTTGCTTTCACTCCCTGGTTCCACTTTAGGGCTCACTCCCTTAAATTCCTCAATGATGGTGCAATGGCTTTGATACTAGAGCTCCCACATCTTATGTCTCTATCTCTCTTGCTCTTGCTCCTTCCACCATATCTCTTGCTTTTTCCCTATGCTTCCACTTCAGGGCTCACTCCCTTCAGGTTATTGCAAAGAATGCATCGGTGATTGGAACATCTCCTTCAAATATGGCCTATCTCACTACACTCATGACATTTATTTCCTTGGTCCTTTGAGTTGTCATATCCTTCCTCAGTATTTGCTAAGAAATAGTCATCTTTAAGAAGTTAATCTCCAGTATGCTTGATCAAAGCTTTGGCTTGTATAAGAGCGTCTTGCTAGTTAGTCAACCTTGGGGATTCTAGATGAGTGTCCACCGGTTGATTCAAGCCATGGTAGAATTTGCCCACTTGTTAGGTAATATCATAGGTGGTTTATATTTATGAAGTGTCAAAATTGAAAATAATAAGTTTCTAGACTTAGTCCCACCAACTACCACAAGGAAAAGAACTCATTCATCTTGATGGTACGATACGAAGGTGATTATGGCCTTTTTTTATGTCTTTCGAGCTTAGAAGGCTATTGGTGGTAGTGTTGTCTCAGCATCACTACTTCCACTATAAAAGTGCCTCACCTGCCAACTCCAACTTGGAAATCATGGCTTGTTAGATGTGCTTATTCCTACTGCATCAAAATAGTCCTCAAGGGTTTCAATCCAAACTTCAGCATCCATCTCAACATTGCATCATTTTCCCATGAACTCAAGTGGCTTGAGTTGCTTCAAGAGAAACTTCTTTTCTTGAAATTGGAATCCATGTTGCTAGAAGTTGGCTCATAATCAAGATCATATTATTTAAGTTCTTCTTCTTTTGCTTCCAAATTTACAAGTCAAAGTGTTAAACAAACACATGCATGGATTATTGTTAACTGATTCATTTTGCTCTAACACCACATGTAAGGTGCCAAACCAAGGACCCCTCAGTGTGGCACTTCCCATCGACTCCCTACTCGCATTGGGTCTCCATCCCGGCAGCCATAGCCGACTCCCTTGGGCTCACGTCACTCACTAGGTTCCTGAGCTTCCTCCTGGCCTATTGAGGCACCCTCAGGGAATTCACACAAAGGTATTGCTTCATTTTTTATTGGGTTTTATTCAGTCCACAGGGTGCAGGCAACAGGGCAGCCATATCCAAGTTTCATGGAGCTAATATCTTGCTCCCCCTTCATGGTGGCTTGTTGAGGCCTCTTCCTAGGCTTCATTGGTGCCTACCCTACCCCCCACACTTGCCATTTAGGCCACATGGCATTGTAGCAACTCCAGAGCATCCTACATATTTTGCACCGGATTCTAGCCCCATATGTGATCAGCATTCGACTACACACTTCATGCTTGGTGGCTCATATACTAAGTTTTGACTATTTAGGTGCTTGGCAAATGGTTCTTGGCCATGTATTGATGCTCCTCAAGCTTGGGCACTGATTTGAAACCTCTTTAGCACTGTTTTGAAAGAGTTTACAGCAGGTCACATGCATTTTATATTAGTACTACACTGACAGTTAATGTTATGCTTGGTTTGGGCATACATAGTGAAGTGGTTTGACACCCTATTGATACTCGGTGATCATGCTATCTTGTGCATATGCTTTGCCATCATTTTGGTGCTGATTTGAGGCCTGAAATACTCGGTTTGGAGCAGTGAATGTCTGCTGTAATATAGTGGATTGAAGTCATTCTACTCATGTATGCTTATGCCTATGCTAATCGGGGTATGTCTTTGGGATATGCAATGAAGTATTGACCTTCGGGGTATGACATCGAGCTTGTCTTTGGTTTCGGAATGCTTTTGAGCTTGTATTAAGCTCCAACTTGGTTGTTCTTCACTGGCATTTGGCTTCAATTGGCATGCTTTGGACCAATCTATGCCTATTTTCACTACTTGACATTTAGGCTTCTTGCATTTATGCTTTGGTTAGATACGGATGCCACTTGGTTTGCCCATGCTTGATAGTTACTTGGAGCTTCATCTTCAGATGTATTTGAGCATTTTGGATCTATTGGACATTACATTTGGTTGTCAGTTACATGCTCTTTGCATGCTTTCAGGCTTATGCTTTACGGGTTTGAGATAGCTTGGGATTTATGCTCCGGATGTACCCTACTAGGATTTGGCATGTTTGATGCTATGTATTTGCTGTATTAGAGTGTTGCTTGCTCTCTTTGCATCTGAATTCACTTCCAATGAGAGCCTCTTGGTATATTTGGATGTACATAGAGTCTTATTTACAAATGAGCTTGAGCTTGTGGGACAGTTACATGCATTTGCTCTCTTGAGAGCTTTATGTCAGCAGTTTGTCTATAGTGGGCTGATTTGATACGACTAAGGGGGCAGGTACTTATTTCCATGTTTCCCTATTTTGTGGTTATCTAGAGAGTTAACTTTTCCTTATTTTTTCTTATTTCCCAAACCTTAGTGTCTTAAATTTGATACAAAATGTACAACTCTTACTCTTACCAATGCATAGAAAGCTTTCTAACCCTAATCTAATCTACAAAAGAGATCGAATGGCCTTCGACTCCCTTGCTTCCTACCTAAAACCAAGTGCCATTTTTTAGAGTTGAACTCCTACTTCGTCACTAGATTTAAAGCATGCAAGTACTCAAAGCTTGAATTTGTTGGTCTCGACACCATGGAATCAAAATGTGGGAGCTCTCGCTCAACTGCCAAGACCCACAGATTGCTTATTGCTCCAAGCATTTCAAGCCAAGTGCAATGGCTATCTCTCACATAGCCATATGTGCTCTCACACCTATGAGTGTAGTGAGCTTACCTCCATACTTGATTGAGTTGCATCCTCCCCTGAGCACTCCAGTAGATCCACAATCCAAGGTGCAAGCTCAAGCAAGCTTGATCCTCAAGCTCCAAGCTCTATGCTCCATTGCCACACACAAGACAAGAGGAGAAAAGAGAAGAGAAGATGGAGAGCTTCTCCATCACAGTCTCAGTCCGATTAATCATCGAGCACAAGGGAATAACCTTCAATAGTGGGATGAGGGACCAAAGTAAATATTGCAAAGAGAAAAAGCTATCATAGAAGAGTTGCCTAGTGGCAGTGGTGTCAGCCTTATCAAAGCTATGCATGTCAACACCACTGAGGCTTCCAATTTATGAGCCATTACAAGAGGCCAAAAGTTTGAAGAAGGTGATAAGAATAATGTAGAACCTATTGAGACAAACCCTAAATAGGATGATAAGGAGATGGAAGTCCTTAATCCTAGTGTGGAAGCCGGTTCTCTAAAAGTTACTGATGGCAAAGCTAATTCACGAGGCTACCAAAGAAGGAGGTAAAAGCCAAGAAAGAGGCACCTAAGCATATTCGGTGACCAAGAGAAATAATGGTTTGGCGGGAGAAGAGAACCATTGCTAATTATCATAAATTTGACTTAGCCAATTCTCTTTGTAAGATAATTCTCGATGTGAATCTCCTACAATAGCTGATCAAGTTATCTCCAAGAGTGCGTAAAGAGTTTAAGAAGATCCTTCGCATTGGGTATATCGTCAAACCCTTGGGAATAGTCCATGTGGGAGATGATTTGTTTGAACATGCTGAAAAGCATTTCCCAAGGGTGGCTGCATATGTTGATAGCATATTAGTGGATCATGCCATTGTGGATACGGGATCCTCCATCAATATTATGAGTTTAAAATTGATGAAAAGGCTAAGACTAGAGATCCAAAAGGATACCTCCACAATTCTTCGAATGGCTAATGACTATTTAAGACAACTAAAATATTGCATTACAAAACTCCACGTGACTACTAATGTGAAATGCATTTTGGACTTTAGGGTTATTTGATTTGCAAGGTGGATAAGCTATCGAGTATTATTAGGAAGGCCATGGATTTTGCAATCCGACTATCAAGTTGATATATCTATTGGTCATTAATTTTTTGTCAAATGTGCCAGACACATAATAGTGGATGCATATTCTGAATCTCCTCAAAGTGAGAAAGTACCCTTATCTTCGACAAAATTAGATGCATTAGAGAATCCTTCTAGAAATGATACTTCATCAAGCAATGAATCAAGAGTGTAATCCACTACAAAAGATGTCTAGTAGGTAACTTTGAATGATTCGATAGAAGCTCAAGACAGAATCAAAGATACAGATGTGATTGAGTTAGATCTTGATACGTTGAATGAGCCACGACCAATTAAATTAGGATCTATGCTTAGTCTCGAAGAGAGAAAGGACTACGTGTTGATTGAAGAATTTCATGATATTTTTTCCAAGAGCTATGATAAGCTGAGGGATATTCCTCCTAGTCTAGCTATGCATACTATTCCCTTGAAGGAAGGTAACCATCCTATTTGACAAAAAGTAAGGTGTATATCTTTTGAGCTAAGGGATAGACTATTTGAGGAGCTACAAGAATTGCGTAAGGGTGGCCTAATATTTCCTGCACAACACACAAAGTGGTGTTCACCAGTAATTATCAAGAAAAATAATAATAAAATCCAGCTTTGCATAGATTTTAGGGAGCTCAATAAAATAGGTGATCAAATATTACTATCTGATGCCATTCATTGATCAGATTTTAGATCAATTAGCAGGCAAGGATATCTACTCGTTTATGGACTACTTCACTAGTTATAACCAAATGGCTATCGTAGAGGAAGATAAGTTAAAAATGAGATTTATTACTATATTTGACACCTTTGTGTATCATATTACAACTGTTGGATTATGCAATGTGCTGGGGGCTTGGCAACGTACATCTGATAAAACTTTTGGTGATATTTTCCTAGAGGAGCTAAAAGTCTTTATTGATGATTTAGGGATAGCCACCACAAGGGAGAGATAGCTGATTATGTTAAGAAAATGATTTGAGTAGTGCAAGCAGTTTTACATTGCTCTCAATCCAAACAAATGTGTCTTTGGAGTGCCCTATGGATTATTGTTAGGCCATATGGTTAGCTTGGCTAGTATTGAGATTGATCCTAAAAAGATAAAGGTTATCATCATTATGAGTCCGCTATGTACTCCTAAATAAGTGCATAGCTTTTTGTCATCAATCGGATATTATCAACAATTCATTAATGCATTGGCTAAGAGGATATTGCCATTGATGAATCTATTATTCTTTAACTGTCTATTTGTTTGGAGTGATCTATGTCAAGTATCCTTCGAGGATATGAAGTAGCATTTGGTAAAAGCACTAGTCCTAAAATAACCTAAAAGAAGAGAGATATTTTATATACTTTCAGTAGCTACAATATAGTATCAGTTTTTGTTTAGTCCAGATTTGGGAGAAGTGGTACCATCCGATTGCATTTGCCAATCTTGCAAATTGGGAATGTTCGAGATTAATTGTACCTACATGGAGAAACTATGCCTTGGGATGGTCTTTACAATGAACAAATTTAGGTATTACATCTTATATAAAAATATAGTATTTTATACAAAGGCAGAGGAGCTAAGACTATTGTTGAATAAGTTGCAGCTGCTTAAACACCTATAGCAAAGTGACTAATCACTTTGTAAGAGTTTGACTATGAAATCAAGAGTAAGCCATCGAAGTTGCATGGCATCATTGAATATTTTGTAGATTTTGAGGAGTCGAATGAAGTCTTGGTTGAAGGTAGTGACCTTGAGGGTTTATTTAAAATTGATATAGCCTCCATTTTGTCATGGTATGCTGCCATAATACATTATCTATTCACAGGAGAGACTGGAGCCACTTTGTTGAAGGCTGAAAAGAGAAAAATTAGACAGCAAGCCTTGAAATTTTCCTTGCTTGTAGGAATACTATATCCACAAGGGATCAATGATGTTTATCGCTAATGTGTCATGCCTAATGAGGTTCCATTCATCTTGGAAGAGTGTCATGAATCCACTTGTGGAGAGCACTTTGCTGGATGGTTGACTACATAGAAATCTTTTGAAAGGGAAGTAGAACCCAGGAGGAAGAAGCTTGATGGTGAGAGCTATGGCGGATGGATAGCAAGAGCCAAGAGAGAGAGAGAGACTCAAAAGTGGGAACTCCAACAACCACAATGTGTGGCCGGGCCTTCCTTTCTTCAAACGGTCACTAAAAGAATAAAGAATAAGTGACTGTGATGGGCCCCCGCCACCTGTAGTGTGCAGTGGCGGGTACTGTCAGTGTAGTAATATGGCGGCTAAGCAGAGGCACCTTTCCCCCCAACAACTTCCCACTTAAAGGCGAATCTTCCCCAGTGAGAGAGAAAAAAGAAAAGACAGTACAACATGTACACATATACAGCATGATGAGAAAAATATATCTCATCCAATGCCCATCAATCTCTTGAGGAAGGCAAAGCACTCGGTAGTGAGGCTCTTCGTGAGCAAGTTTGCAGGATTTTGCTCAGTTGGAATCTTGATAAGGTCAACAGAGCTATCCTCAATGACCTCGTGAATGAAGTGATACCTCACCTCAATATGTTTCGTCTCCGTATGGAAGATTGGATTCTTGGCCAACTGAATAGCACTCATAGAATCCGAATGCAGTGTAGGCATAGCATCTGTCATACCAAGGTCTACAATCAAACGGCCTAACCAGATAGCCTCCTTGCAAGCTTCTGTGGCTACAATATATTCGGCCTCTGTAGTAGAAAGGGCCGTACACTTTTGCACCATGGACATCCAAGAGATAGCCCCTCCAACATAAGTGAACACATAGTTAGAAGTGGACTTCCTACTATGTGCATGTCCTACATAATTAGAGTCAGTGTACCCCACGACTTCTATATCCTGGCTGCCATAACAAAGACATATATCTGCTGTGCCCTTCAGGTACCTCATGATACCCTTAACGGCATCCCAATGTTTCTTGCCAAGTGTAGCCATATAACGTGCCACAACACCAACTGCAAAAGCAATATCTGGACGCGTGGCTATCATGGCATACATAAGACTACCCACGGCGGCTGATGCATAGGGAATCTTGGCCATCTCGGCCCTCTACTCATCTGTCTGTGGATAATGGGCCTGTGAAACCTTTACATGAGAAGTTAATGGATAGCCAATAGGCTTAACATCCTACATGTAGAAGTGCTCAAGGACTTTATGAATGTACTCCCTCTGTGACAGATAGAGTAGTCCCTGAGATCTATCGCGCGTAATGCACATACCAAGTATATGAGAGGCCTGTCCTAGATCTTTCATCTCAAATCTCTTCTTGAGCTGAGTCTTAAGAGTATCTAGCTCCTCATGAGCTGTCCCTGCTAAAATCATATAATCCACATAGAGTACCAAAATTAGTAAAAAATTGTCACGGGTTTTCTTCATGTACAAGCACGGATCCATAGCACTGCAGCTAGAAGTTTTCATAGCTTTTTAAGATATTTACAATAAATAATATCCAAAATATAAAAAGATGCTAGTTTTATTCGAAAATCTAGTATTTTTTGACCATCCACACTATAGACATTGATACCAATGACTAATATAACTCATAACCCTCGTTCACGTTGTAACTTTCATGACGGATGGCTATAGTCCTTGTCAATCCGGAAAAAATGTCGGGTTATGATCCTCTCTTTTTTAAATTATTAGTTAATTAGTTATTAATGTTTGTTAGTTTTTATTTTAGTTAGTCTTTAAGTAGTAACCTTACTAACTTACCAATTGACTAACTAACTTTCTAACTAACCAACTGACTTTTAATTGCGTGGAAGTATTACAGGATTTTAAGTGTGATATTCCTTCTCCCACCATGGCTTGATAGCTCTAAGCCTTACTACTTGTAGATTGTCCTTTCACTCAAAGTTCCTTGTTGCTATTGAGTGGGCCAATCAGTCTCCTTCTCATTAGCAGCTCTTTTTGTTTTGTCTTGTTGATCCTTGTTGATTTTGTCCTCCCCTTGTTCTTCTATTGAGAGTGAAATAGGTGGACTCGCTAGAGTGGGGGAGCGATGCTCCTCTTTGGGGTCGACGAGAGGGTGCCAGGGTTTCCTCCACTACTTCTTCTCTTTCCACCTGCCCCATGGCCTCCTAGATTATGGTCATCAGTACTCCTCCACTACTTCTTCTCTTTCCACCTGTCCCATGGCCTCCTAGATTATGGTCATCAGTACTCCTCCAAGCCCTATGGTTGAAGCCTTGGATACATGTTTTTTCCTTTGTGACTATGCTATGGTAGTCAAAGGCTCCCCCCTTGTTGCCCTTGGTGTTGTTGCTAGTACCTTTGCTGATGCTTGTATTGTTTTCTAGACATTGTTGAGATATTTGCAATCACATCTACTGTGGCCTCTTTGTATGAAGCAGTTTTGGGCTTAGGACATGTAGGCAGACTGAATCCCATATGCACAGAAAGGGAAAACTGCTACCCATCCAGCAACTATAAAGCATTGTACTTGACTACCACTTTTCATATGGAATGAATACAATGTCATGATGCTTTGTACTTTCAATTAGGTATCTTGTCTTTTTCAGTCCTACACAATATTGTGTTTATGAGTCCAAGCCGTCATCTTGGAACCTAATTCACTTGTGTAGCAGTTGTCTCTACTTGTCTATGTCATCATGAGTTTGGCCTTCATCTTCCATCTATAATAGCTCCTTGCCATGTCCTAGATCCCACACATTTCCGCATGGTATAAGAGCCTAGTCGGGCATGGGACTGCTTCTTCAACTCTCTTTCACTGTCATGTAGCTTGGCTTGAGCTCAATCCCTAGCTCAAGACCTCATCTCCCACTTCTTCTCTTCACTTTACCTACTTGGCAGCCATAGCCAAGCAACTTGGAGCTTTCATATCTCTCTCTCTTTTATTTTCTGATGTCTACTTTCTTCTTCCTCTCTGCATAGTCCCGGCCATGGCGTTCCTCTGATATCTTCTTCCCACACTTCTCCTTCTTGGGGCCTTCACATCCACTGCCCCCCTTCCCATGTTTGGATCTCGTCAATCTACCACGCTTTACTCGAGTCGCTTCCCCCCTCCTGTACACCATGGGTACCGAGAAGGAGCATGAAAGCCATGTCTAAATGGCCAAGCTTATTGAGCAAGAGGAGCGATATGATGAGATGGTTGAGTCAATGAAGAAAGTGGCCAAGCTTGATGTAGAATTGATAGTTGAAGAAAGGAACTTGCTATCTATTGGCTATAAGAATGTCATTGGAGCTTGCCGGGCTTCATGGAGGATATTGTCTTCCATTAAGTAGAAAGAAGAAGCAAAAACCAATGAACAAAATATTAAATGGATTAAAGGATATAGTCACAAAGTGGAGAAAGAACTGTCCAAGATCTGCAACGATATCTTGATGATTATTGATCAACACCTTATTCCGTCATCCAGCACAGGAGAATCGATAGTGTTTTATTACAAGATGAAATGTGATTGCTTCCGGTATTTGGCCGAGTTTAAGACAAGCAGTGAAAGAAAAGAGGTTGCAAATCAGTCTCTTACAGCTTATCACGCTGCTCCATCAAACACGGCTAGTACAGATTTGCCACCTATCCACCCTATCCGACTTGGACTAGCTTTGAAGGTTTTCCATGTATTCCGTGTGAGCATAAAACAACCATTGGAGACCAAATACATAATGTCAACTACCTTTACAAATTAGTTTTAGTCCACATAAACATTGCAAGATGAGCATAAACTAGCATGAGAAAACCTCCAAAATGACAAATCTATGGAAATCTATACATAATCCAAAGTTGGAGTAATCTAGGAGCCTCCAAGTGCAAACTAATCACTATTGACAAATGTTTGAACCTTGCAAAAAGGTTTTTGTGGTAAAATAGATGCCTTGTAGCTTCAAGAACCAAAAAAAAAAGGTGAATCATCCTAACTAAGAAAAATGCATCAATACAAATTGCTTTTAACATAAACAACCTCTTCATGAATCTGGATCAACAACACAATCTATAGACATCACAATCTCAACAAATCATCAAGTCTTTCTCTATTTCATTTTCTCTATTATAGACACAAATAGAGCCCTTACTTAAGGCCCTACCTTGAGCCCTCTACTTGCACTAAACGTAGGCTCTCTACTTCAAAGAGACAAGTTGTCCCCCTACCTAACTAGGCCCTATGCTTGCATAAATCAAAACCATGTACAAAGATCTCTCAAGCCAAGCTATTTTGCTTCAATCCCAACTACTAATGGCTCTACCTCTATTAAGATGCAAGAAACAAGCATCAATGTTAAAGAAGAAGCCTAAATTCTTGACCTTCACAACAACAAAGCTTCACTTCTCGCACTCCTCACTTCAAGAAACACAAGCTCTCGGGAGAGTTATGTGAGTACAATGAATGGTATACTAATTCTTTGTTACCTTCAGCATATATATGACTGTACAGTGTATGTGTATACCCTTGCCTGCTAGCTATTGGCTATTGGCCTTTACCCCAACAAATCTAGACCCAAAACAAAACCTGAAGATGGGCAATTGAGGCAGGCAATGTTGAATAGAACCCTTGAGGACAAGAAAATCACCATTCACTAAGATAAAGTTCTAAAGCTAAAAAGTAAGCAAGAGTAGCCACCAACATCAAGTATAAAACACCAAACAGAGGAGAAACCGTTGAAAAGCTAGACTCTATTTGAATTAGCACAACCTAACAATATCACTCAACATGAGTTAAAAAAAGTTCCATTAGGAGGCAAAAGGAAAAGAGAGCACTTACAATGACTAACCAAAGCAACTCAATTGCTAATCCGATTCAGGTCTCTGAATCCCCAAATTCTACACCCCCATTTCTAAACAAAAGAAAAGAAAAAAATTGAAACAGCAACAACAACATGTGCAAGTGGCAGCTATAGAATCCATAAAACGTAGCCCATGGATAACAAAAAGCTGGCACACTTGTCATCAGATCATTGAACTACAAGCAATTTCACACTTGCTTCTCCAAAGAGTGATCACCATATGGGTAATTCCAAGGGTTCTAAAGATTCTAAGCAAAAATTGCAGTCAAGTGCTTTTGAGAAAACTCAATCCCCTAATAACAAAGCTCATAATGATCAATTAAGAGTGGAATCAAAATATCACAACCTTTAGCTGTGATTACACTTATCACACCCAACAAGAAACTAGATGCAATAGCCACGGTACCTCATGATAAACATGAAAACTTTTAAAGCACAAGAAATCATGTAGTTGACCAATCTTGCTTATCTTGACCCAAATCTCTAGGTAGGCTAAAGCCCAAAGCAACAATCATAACTCGAAAGAAAAGGGTAGTAGAGCAAGCTCACATAGAGAATAGAGATGTTATAGAGTGCTTTATGAAATTGGATGTAGGATGAAGTTACTCACATGCATTTATGTTCATGTCGATATGGGTACATTGCCTAAAAAACACAAGGAATACCTAGCATATCCACTAATATGGAAAGAAAAGGAACATCTTAGGGAGCATTATGACGAGTTTCTAGATTATCTTATGAGAGACACCTTAGACGAGGAAGCTGAAGAATACCTCTTAATCCTCACATTCAATGAAGTGCCTTCCCTTGTAGAACTTTGTTATTTTAGAGAAAGCTACAAAGACATAAAAGGGTACAAACCACAATAAGCGTATTCTTCTCAAGATCCTTCTAGGAGTCATGGTCTTTTGAATGTCTTGGGCTATTCTAAGTGTAAAGCTTTACACCATTGCTTCATCAAGAATCTCCCAATTTAGAGATGCAAGATTTGGCAATGGCAAATCCTCAATGTGTCCATACACATTTACTTGAGGAAACCACATATTATACATAATAGATAAATATCCTACCTTCAATAAGAATGCGATTTGATCAACATACATAATGTCTACAAATTCTTTATGAATTGCATAGAATGTACCACTAAGGCTCTCCACAAATCTGCCACCCAAAACTTGTCGATTGGAAAGATATCTAACACCAATAATCCACTATTTTCTACATGCTGTAACGAAAACTATATATTCACATACATTATTCAACTCAAAACTTACTATGTGTTTGCTAAGAAAAATGTTCATTTAGAGGCAAGTAATGTAAACAAGTTACACTTGAGAAAATCACCCTTAGGCTATGATTTTGAAACCAACAAGATGCCCCTTCAAGTGACATTTGATATTCTCTCTTTTTTTTTCTTCACCTTGTAAGAGCCCTTGCAAGATGGCAACATGGTAATCCAATTGTTCATATTGAACATCTTGCCCTTCCACTTCCCATCTGCATTTTTGTTATAGACAGTGCAAGAAATTATGTAATGAGAATGACACATTGTGGATGCCATGTAAAAATGAAGCTACACATAATGTGCAAAGGAAAAAACTTAGAGAGGACAAATAGATGAATTCAAAGAGAACGTTAATGAGACTAATGAAAATATAATGGGTGCCAAAAAAATATATTCAAATACCTCTCAATTTCCAAAACACATAGTACAAACTTCATTCCATGTTTTTTACATCTTTTGTTACATTTTATTATTTGTTAAGAGCTTTGAGACTACCAAAAGATGCCAAATTTGGGAGATTTTGAGTAAAAAGGAGGAGAGAACCATGAAATGGACTCTACTATCTCCAAAGTAGAAAAGACAAGAATATCATATCCTTGCACATGCAACAAACTCTCTTCGACCCTTTCCTTAATCCAATGATTAAGAAAAATGCATTTGTTATGTTTTTTGACCATAATAGCATGTGCTTGATTGATTCCTCTCTTTGTTTGCACAAAATACAAAAAGATGATTTTCCTTAAAAAATCAATCTATCTTGTATGATGTTGTCCATAAGGCCATATTAAGCTTAATTGATGACATTGGCCTTCCAAAGCTTGGTGAGTCCCCTCTTCCATATCTCTATCATACCTCCAATGTCATCTCTAATCCAGTCCTTTTGAGCCATTAGAATAAATGTATTGTCAAAGGATTTGATTCTCATAGTTATCAACTAATAGAGGGCCACTCCCAACAATTGATGCTAAATGCTTGCATAACACATTGCAAATCCCTTCATCATCTCCTTGATCTAGTTGCCCCCTTCGTCCTAAATTGCAATAATTGTATAAATAGTCCTATTTGACTGCTATACATAACTAGCATTGAAAAATAAAACAAATGTGTATTTTTAGTGATTGGCCAAGCTGACAACACCGCTACAGTAGTAACAAGACAGTAAGTAGAATCAGACTCATGGAAAGCCCATCTATGCCTAGCCTCCAACAACAGAATTGAATAGAGTCAATCCAACTGAAAATTTCAAGTAATTGAATGGATTGGTCATGAAAATGGAAATAACAATAAAATATATAAGTGATTAATGAAAATTCTAATGTACAAATGCCTAAGGTTACCATAGGACCATTCTACTGCCTTCACACTAAAGAAATAATGGAATCAAGAAACCCGCAAAAATTGGGAAGAGAACAATTATCACTAGCCGAGCTAAGTTACTCATCATGGGTGATAATTCAATTGTCTTGAAAGTTTTTGGTAAGTTCATATCATTTCAATTCATATCAAGATCTTTTATAAAGATTTGAGTATGAATTGGTAATGATAAAAGAAAAAAAAGGTAGTATTTGACTAATAATCTTTGATACAACTAATTAATAAGCTAAACCCGTGTTGTGAGTCGTTTTAGCTCCAAGATAAACATGTACGCTTAGGAAATCTATTGGAAAAGTGAATTCACATCTCTTACAACCTACATAGTCTTCTATTCTAGGAGAAAAAGCTATATGATTTCCTTTATATCCATCCCAAGATATCATTTCTAGTGCATTTGTCGAATAAGCTCTAACACATTATGTACAACCAATACAAGTGTCATATATTTTCATTGAATGTGCCATTGAAATTTTCTACTCTTATTACATTAGGGTCTCACAAATATTCTTTTCCCAATACAATGGGTTGTAAAAGTGTGTTCCCTTCCCTTCGTGTTTCCCAAGTAACTACCAAAGTATGTGACCTATGGTAATATCGTCGTATGGGTACGTTTAACCAGATTAATTAATGGAAATTGAGACAGATGCGGCATAATCTTTCAAATAGGAGAATTAGTTCACAGATGGAGGGTTTGACAAAGACTTCTTAGTTAAGTGTAACAAAAAAACTAAGATTAGTTCGGTATTTTATTTAAATATATTTATGGATTCATCACCATTTCAATCAACTAATTTGATCAATATGTATTAATCCTCTATTTTGATAAATTACTAGAGTAATAGATAATCCAATGGAGACTTCAATGCTGCTACAACTATTAGGAATAGGGAAAAGATCCCCCCCTCTAATAGTGGATTTTTAAAAGAGCTAGAAAATGCTATAAAATTCATATTAACCACATTGAAGTTCAATTCAATACACATGAGTGCTTGCACCATATTTTGATTCATGATTAATCCGAAGAAACCAACACGGAATGAATAGGTGCCTAACATTAATTCATGATCTATTGTAATGTATCAACCCCCCACAAAAAAACTTGATCATTCAAGTATTAGTAGAATTTTGAGTTGATTACCATTGATCGACACAATGAGGATTTATGTTGGAAGAAAGGTGGAGGTGTAACAACTCCTTTGTTCATTACTTATGTTTGTTCCTCACACCCATGGTGATAGCTCCTATTGAAGCAACTAAAAGGATTTTAGAAAGACGTTCAAAAGAAACCAAGAATTTTGTTAATAATCAATAGTTGATCTCTTTAATATCACTTTTTTTAGCCAACTCTTCAATAATTTTTTATTGATTATTTGAAAAGGAAGCATAAGACCATTCTATGTTTTGAATAATGATGGTTGGTGATATAAAAATAGTTTCATAAGCTGTTATGGTAATGCCATACTCTTTGGTTGGATAGGAATCGGATCCTACTATTTTACAAATGAGCATTACAGCAAAGACAATTAAAACATTTATAGCTCCTACATAAATGAGCAATTGTGTGGCAACTATAAAATCTATGTTTATAGTATAAGGTAAAATAGGGATATGCAAGTAATAACCAATCCCAACATGAAAGTAGAATGAATTGATGAAATACCTAATTCTATTAAGATGAAAATAAACTGATGAATTGATTTAGATAAACTTGTTTTGCACAATCTGTTAAATAATTTTTTTATCTTCAATTATATTACTATATCATATGAGTATCACATAAATTTTTAGTTACTTGTTTGTAATTCTCTCTTACATGTATGTGCATAAATATGCACGCACATACATGTAAATGTAAATACACACATAAATTAACAAATAAATAAAAATTAAGTTTATAAGTCTTTAATTTGTTGATTAATTTTTTTAATTCAAATATATTCTCAATTCGTTTCAAATTTCACGTAATAAGCAATTGAAAAATTAGCACTTGTTAGGAATTTTTCAAGTGATTTATAAAAGCAAATTTTTGGTTCTTAACAAGTTAATTCATGGTATGTAGGTGGGGATGATGGTAGTAACACTTATTCGACTTTCAAAATCTCCTTTCATTTTTTGGTAGTTCATGGAGATAATGTGAATGGTGGAGTCTTGTTGAATAGAAAGGGGTAGCCAACCTAAATCCACTTGGTCATAATTTAATTAGTGGCAATCATATGTGGAAAGCTCATAGTCCTCAGCCATTGACAAGTAATTTATCGGATAGCATTCAATGCAATTTCCACAAAAGATGCAAACTCCAAAATAAAAGATATCTATAATTTTCTAATCTTTTGTTAATACTCCTCATTAATTTCCAATCAACAACTGGCAAATTGACTGGGCACACACAAGCACAAACCTTGGAAGCAATACATTTATCAAATTCAAAATAGATTCTTCCATGGAAATGCTCAGATAGTAAAAGTTTTTCATATGGATATTGAATAGTGATGGGTGATTGGTTCAGATCATCCAATGTGATTGCAAAATACTGCCCAATGTACCTTGCAGCTTGTACTGCTTGTTGGTTACCATAATTTTGTAACTCGGTTATGATCAAGAACATATGATAGGCATTTATTTAAGAAAGATACATAATGAGAAGGTTCAATTAGGGGAGAGATGGGAATGTTGCAAAACTTACCTATCCACAGTGGTTGGGGGCTCTAGCGCAATGACAAAAGCTAAAGGGAAGCTATTAACGAAACAAATTTCCCAAAGCAATGGACAAGAGAATTTTCCATCTAAGGTCTAATAATTGATCTATTCTAACTCATGGCAAGGACTATCTAGTTAGGATAGAAGCAAACAAAAATAAATAAGATCTAGCTGACGTGATAATGATATTCACTTCTACTTCAAATGCACGAAGGTAATTATAGTTAGCATTGGTAGATAGGAAAAATCTATTATTTCTAGGATGGATAATAGTTTATAGATCTAACCTACCTAAGTAAAGAGCCATTACAAATAGCAATGAATTCCTCTACTTCTAGTAAATCAAATGGCAATCTTTCACACTTGGCTAATGAAGAAATAAAGAAAGCTATGAAACCTATAGGTTGGCGCAAATGTTCCACCCAAATATACCATACTTGGATTGGTTGTCAACTATATCAACTATACTTAGACTTTGAGATAAGGATAGTCGACAATGTGGTTGTATTTTACTATCTTTGATTCGAAACCATACATGAAGCTAAGTATTCATATGGCTCCTTATTGGTTATTTAAGAGGGAAGCCATGCTCCATATTTTAATAGCATAGCGGATTTGCATAGAAAGTTCCAATTCGAACCAACACAATTCTGCTCACCACAAAGAATGATTTCTTCTAAATCCATCTCAACCTCCTCAGTTTTTTGTTTCAATAAAAAAAATATTTATTAATAAACCTATTTTTCATACATATTTCTACCAGTCGTCGATGCTCACTAACAACTTTTTGTTTAGTTAGAGATATAGACAAAGGTTGAGTAGAAAATAGAGTCGGCTTAATAAATAGATGTTAAAGTATAATTTATTTGATTTGTATCCAAAAATGAATGAAAATATTGTCAAAATGATTATTTTGTCCTAGATAATCATAATACAAGTGGATAAAAAGATGCTTGAGATTGGGATTTCAAATTGGGTACTCTTCAATTACTTCTACCCTAACTGAGTCTCCATCCAAAAAAAAAAGTGGGGGAGGGGTTTCAATTTCTTTTTAGATCATTCTAAGTGTTTCACACTTCCTCCCCTTTTGCTCTTGTTCCACCTATTTCCTTTTATGAATCTCTTGCCCATTTTTGTGTTCCTAGCCGTCCATCGAGGTTTGCTAAGGTAAATTCCACCCCATCAACTCAAGCTTGAACAATCAATCCATGGGGTTAACCAATAATTATCACATCAAATGGACCTTTTCACCCATACTTAATACATGGAATTTGATTTAATCATTGCAAAACATTGTTTAATCTTACCCAAATGATTATCTACTTATTTTTTTAATAATAAAATTAGTAAAAATTATTTAGAAATATCTTACCATTTATATTTGATGAATCGCACATAGGGATATTGATAATACGCACAAAGCTAAGGGTATTTCGTAAATAATGGATTGAGCAGCAGCCCATAGACCACCCAAAAAGGAATATTTATCATTTGATCCATAACGTGCAAATCCAGAGGCCTAAGGGGGTAATACTTGATACAGCAATTCAAAAAAAGAGGCATATGCCAGATCCGGCTAAAATAACATCTTTCCCAAAAGTTATTATGGTAAAGCGTGTGAGGACTAGTACGACTATTATAGTTGGACCTATATTAAATAGCCAGGTATCCCCTCTAAATGGAACAGTATCTTCTTTTGTTAAAATATTAATTCTATTTGATAAAGATTGAAGAATCCCCAAAGGACCAGCATAATCGGGCCTGATATGCAGTTGTACCCTTGCAAATATTTTTCATTCGAGCCATACAATTACTAACACTCCTATGGTTACTCTTGTAGCAACTAATAAACTATAGATTACATTTGGATTGGTTTGATAGAATCTCTCAATATTTTTGATTTCTCAATGAGTTTAACCACCAGTTCAATGAAAATTTTGATATTGCTTATCGTTTTGACGATCAACCACTCCCATAAAAGTATTTATACTACCTAATATTGTCATAATATTAGCTAATTTAATGCCCTTTACTAACTAATAGAGAATCTACAAATTTACAAAACCAAAGCGATCGAATTTTCCATCTCCATGAAAAAACATGATTATCCCCAGCTAGAAAAACTCCTAGTTCTCCTTTTGGAGCGTCTATTCTTACATGGTGCTCCTGCTTAGGTAATTTAAATGTAGGAGAATATTTTTTCCTAGCGAATTGATAATCAAAATCATTCCATTTTGCATGATTTTTCCATTGAGAAAAATGCTAAGCCTCAAATTTTCATATAGACCTCCAAGAATTAATTTCAAACATTGTTGAATAAATTTTATAAATTCCTTCATTTCTTTGATCCGTACTCGGTAGTATGAGCTTGAGAATCTCCTTTTGTTTGAAATTAGATTTTCCAATAAGATTTGGCATAGCATTCGTAATGATCCACTTTTCTTAGATCGCATTGAATTCCCAGACCTCATAGCATTGGTCCTAATAACCCCCAATTGATAGCCTCTTCTCTTGCAATGAAACCAATTCCTTCAACCCATCTAAGAAAGATTGGGTTATTCGTAATGAGTTGTTCATATTCATTACTTTTTTGTAAGAAATTGTGAAGAAAAAATTCTAAGTGTTTGTCTATCTACTCACCATAGGGTTAATCTGTGGTTCTCTCTCTCTCTCTCTCTCTCTCTCTCTCTCTCTCTCTCTCTCTCTCTCTCTCTCTCTCTCTCCCCCCTTCGATGCAAAAAAATTTGACTATCATTTGCATACTTGTGGTAGCTTCAAATAAATCATGAATCATTTCTCTTTCTTGAAATGTGTAAAAGAAGGGAAATTGGGTACCAATATCTACCATAAGGGGACCCAACCATAATAAATGGGAAGCTATTCAGCTTAATTCAAGTATAATCACTCTGATATAACTAGCTCTTCTAGGCACTTGAATATTCACCAACTTTTTTGGTGCATTCACTATTACTACTTCTATGAACATAGTAGCTAAATAATCCCATTTTGTTACATATGGAAGATATTGCAAAATTGTTTGATTTTCAGGAAATTTTTTCCATCCCTATGTGTAAATAACCTACCACCAATTATTCACAATTAGCAACATTTTCACCATCTGCAACAATGACTAGTTGAAGAATGCCATGCATTAATGGGGGATGAGGATCCATACTCACAATAACTAGATCCATTTTCTCAAGGGACATGCTCATAAGTTACTTATCTCCCAATAACTATTAATCTATATTTCACAAAAATTAAAAAAGTAATTAGATTACTTTTCAAATTATTTATCACCAATTAATAATAACCCCTTTATAAGTATGAATCTAATTTCTACTCCGTTATATACATTAAGATCCTTCATAAACAAATATATCAAGACACGCTTACATTTTCCAAAGTCCCCTTTGGGAAGAAAAATCTCTAGGTCATCATTCCAAACGAGAGGTGATTCTTGAGACTCGAGAAGTTAAGTAAGATGCTTGAGATCTGAAAGCTCCAATACTATCATTCTTAGTAATCATCAATGAATAAATAGAGATCTTGTTGTCCATAATAATAGTAACATGCGCTTCCTTACTCTCAATTGATTTCTAGCAAACCAAGAAATCTGATCATTTTTTGCACTAATTTGATAAAAATGTAATACTCTGATGGTTTTTAAAAAAGGGGAGGGAAATAACAAATAATCAACAAAGGGTGCAAGAGAATCTTTGAAGAAGAAATCATTACCTATAACACAAAGCTTCCAAGTTTCTCAAATGAGTTTACTGATTTTAACCCAATATTTTTTTCAAATGAGATTACCAAAGAATTGGTAACCCCAATTGAAGAAAATTTAGTAAATATTGAACTTTAACTAGTCTTTGATAATTGGATACATTCTTATTCTAAGAGGTAAGAATCGCCTACCATTGGCAGTACCGAAGAAAAAATTATTTATACATGCTAATTCTTCGAAGTGGTGACCAAGCCACAAGAGACATTTGATCCTCTATACTCCCATTGGACTCCTACAGATTTTTCTCTTTTCAATTTCTTTCAGATCAAAAATAGATTTTAATAAATTTCTTTCAAATTTTTTCAGTTCTGAAATTGATAGAGACTCAAGGAACCGCAATTGCTGACAACCCCTCACGAGTAAAAATCTTCAATATTGCAAAAAGAAGAATCATTTTCACTTTTTACCTCGAGGACAGGTACTACACATACGTTAAAAGATTCATTATCTAAATTCCTTTTCAATCTACTTCTAAGTTTTAATAGAGTGCTAACCACTTTTTACATCAAAATTAGATCGTCAAAAACTTTGGGTCTATGTGGATCAGCATTGAAAAACAAAAAACTTAGAACTTTATGCAACTACATTCAATAAATTTTGTTTTAACATTATATTGCCATAAAATGAAGTAATTCTTTGCTCTTTCCCAATTATGTTAACAATTGATACTACTTCCATAGCTCAAATAAACATCTAGTGCAAATCCTTTTTGTTCCACTTATTTTTCATTATTGTGCAAATATGATTGTTTATTATTATTGGTCAAACTTGAGTTTTCATAGACTTGTTTATCAATTGGCCTTCTATTGAAAGAGTATTCATCACGCTTGAATTTGAAATTTACTAAATCTTTTGTTTCCAGGTTATTTTTCTACTAGTTCTTTCTAGTGTATAAAAGAAATTGAATTTGTTTGCTAAATTTTGCAAGATTTCTAAAAGTGCAGTTTGTTTAGAAAGTAAATGGTGGGTTTGCCTCATTCATAAAAGCATATTCTTTTTAATTATCCTAATCAACTCTATCCTAATGGGTTTCCAAAGGGAAGTTCCTCTTTTATAGTTCTAAAAGGTAAATCCTTTTGAAATCCCCAAGCCCTTAAGTAGGTGAACTCATCTTTTTTTGTATTTAGGCAATGAATAATAGTATCAGGATTTTGCAATTTCATGTATTCGACAATGCTTTTACCACCAATTCTTCTTTTCTCCTAATTATGCTAAGGTTTAAGTTTGAATGAAAACAAAATCTTTATTTGAATACCCTCTTTCAACCAACAACTGGGCAACCTAGTTTGTGTGTACTCTTCTCCATCATAACTACATATAATATGAGTTTCTTTGCATAAATCGATCCAATCTTTAAGCCATTCTAGGCATTGAAACAATAATATACAATCGATATTCTTAAATACAATCAAAATGGGTAGTTTGATATATCATTTTAAATTGGATTGTGCTACTAATAGCAAGCCCCTACCCTTGTGTATGGGTCTTGCATCCAATCTAGCAACTATGCCTAGTTGTTCATACTTTGATCTACTTATAAATCCTTGAGGTGATGAAAAGTTAGATGTTTGTTCTATATCAATATCCAGTCCTCTTCCTGCATTATCTATTAATATTTCATAATCCAAATAAGTTGATTCTTTGGCACGTGTAGGGAGGAAACATGAATTTCCATAAGTCTCATAACGAAAGGCAAATGAGCCTTTCCTTGGAACAATTTCCAAATCAACGTTTTTCATATTCTAGACCACATAGATCCCTTTATAAATTTTCTTCAAAAATCAAAAGATTTCGTATAATGCTTTACTAATTTAACTGACCTTGCATTTGTCTTTCTAATACTAATTTCCAAATTTATTAATCTTTTATTTCACAAATGTCATTTTCTGTGCCACCTAGATCAAATCAATTATCGAACATTAACCGAATATTCTGAAATAACTCTCTTTCCAAATGGACCACTCAATGAATCAAACTTTTTCCTTGTCAAATTATAAAGACTTTAATCAAGTGAGTAAAAATATATTAGATAATCAAAGGTGACTAGGGTTTCCACACATTTCCTCCAAATAAAGAAGAAACAAAGCTCAATCCATTTGCTATAGTCACAAAAGAGGGTTTTTGGTTTTTCAAAAACTTCTTTACTTTTTTCATAATAGTTTCAAGTCCCATACCAAAGGGCTGCTTATAAGGCATCATTAACTTCTTAAAAGTGAAAAGTAAAACTTCGATGGCATCTATTGACAAGTCTTCCCAAGGAAGCAGAATCTTGCAATTTTCAAAATAAGTGTATTCACCATGGATCCAATTAGCTATTCAATTTTTATGATTAAGTTCTCTTGTATCATTTCTATATGTATATGTTATCAGTTTGATCAAGTCATTTGTTGTTAGAAATGACTATAGAATTGGAATCCTACCCCTAAAAATTTTCCTTAATAATAGATCATATATCTTAGATATGCTCATTCTTTTTGCATCCACTTCGTCCCTCCATCCAATTTTTGGTTCAATCGCTTCCGAAAGTATGGAGTTGAGTTCCTTAAGTTTGATCCGATCCTTCAACTCATTTTGTAAATTTTCCATTTTCTTCACTTGATCTAAAATTCAATTCTAATATGAATAAAGCTCTAATGGTAGAACATTAAAAAACTTTAATGATTCTTCTAGGTGTCTTCTAAAAATTGACGCACTAGACAATGACGTGCAATACAATTGTGGTTACTATTAACCAAACAGCTCTCAAAAAAATAAGTTGACTATCTTTTTTTAACAATGCATTGATCACTCCTTCGGCTTTTGTTTTTGTATCACAAAGCCCAATTTGTTCTATTTGGATCAAAAAGAGATGACAACCACGGGTTACAATGCTAATGCTTAGGGGATGGTGAATTGAAGTAGCTCCTATCATAGTTAATTGGTTCATTTTGAAACTTTCTCGTTAAGAAAGATACCGCTAGAGGGGGGGGGGGGGGGGGGGGGGGGGTGGTGTAGGCAAACCAATAGTTTCATAAAGAAGATAATACTAAAGGTTTTATGAATGATAAGTTTAGTCAACAGATACGATATTGTCAAATTTTTTTCTACTTGAAGCACCAATAGATAAGATAAATAGCCGAATATGACACGACCAATTAACCAACCTAGAAAACTTATTATTAGAAACAATGGATTATTGCTATGTTGAAATAGAAAGAAGTAAAGCAATCTTGCCAAAGCAGGATTTGGTGACAAAATTGGATTCAATATTTGAAATAAAAAACTATCCCTTCACTACTTATTTTTTAGTACTTGAAAGCAAGACTTGACTCCCCATATAGATTGCCCAATGCTCTCAGATGAATTTGGGTGGCTAATATTCTGTCAATCTCTACCACTTGTAGATAGCCTTCAATAATCTTTATTAGATGCATAAGTATGCTATCGTAAGGATCGAGAAGAAAACAAGCAAGAAAGCAATTTTGGTATAGCATTGCTAAGTCAGTGTGTTATTGTCTAACTACGGCTCTATCCCATCCATTCTGTTTAGAGAATGCAGTTATGGCCTTCATGCATTTTTTCCAATTAACACCTGGCACACACAGTTTTTGAAGTAACTTTCCATAGCCCAGTAACCCCTTGCATGCATTGCTTTTCAATCAAGAAATTGGTATTTAATTTGAGTGGCAGTGAACCTCTATGCATGGATTTGACAGTGATTGTTCTACAAGTCATCATAATGAGGACATGATCCAACCCCACCACCTCAGGTAATAAGAAATACCTTGGCTTTGAGGGCATCCACTTGCCCCTTCCACATGTGTAAAATATGTCCAACCTGGCTCCTGTCCATGTGATTGCAGCATTTACATTTTTCACCAAGAAAGGCCTGATTACCTCCTTCACAATTATCATTATTCCACCCCTACCTCTCTCGCTTGCATTCACATACATCACATATCCTAGAACTGTTAAATTCATTACTAATTCCATACATGTCTTCTTGCAGGCAAATGGCATCAGACTTATGCCTCCTCTACATGCTATGGACTGCTTTTTGCCATTCTTCATTATTAGACAGTCCCCGGACATTCCATCTAATGAAGGTAAATTGCTTAGTCACCCTATCCATTGCAGGCTCATGCGTTGGTATCAAGTTCTTCCAAAGGTGTGCAGAACTTGGTGAAAGCCTGCTGCCTCCATGCCAACTTCTTAAGCGATGTCTTATTTGCCACATTTGCCATTCTGGGATTGCAGCCTTTAACAAATCGTTTGGCATCCACTCTAGGGACAGTGTTCTCCTTATCAGGTAGAATCTCCTTTCCCTTCCCCATTGGCGTCTTCTCTTGATCCTTATTCTTCTGGTTACTGTTCGCCTGTACCGAAGCTTGAGCCCTATGGTCTTTCCATGCCCTTGGGGCTCCCTTTTCGGCCTTATCTAGACCAAGTAAGGCACCCCTTTCTTTAGGCTGAGCTCCCTTACGTTCTTTGTCCAAAGTAAGGTATGCACAAACCACCTGTTGAATTCTTTGTCCAAAGGCGCGCAGCCCATAAAACAGAACAGTGCTTGAGCTACCTTCTGTAAACTCAACGACTTTCTCCCTCCCATGCGATACATAGCTGTCTCGGTCCATATGAGAGCTCTCATGGCGCCTTCGAAGCTTCCCTTGTGCGCCTCCTGATCATCTGCGCGCCCCTCATGCAGGGCAGCTTCTGGGCTTGTTCCACCCTGAAGGCATTCCAATAACATCGTACTAGACCATCATCGTACTACTATTGGGGACGATGCTTATTGTACTTACCATAACATCGTAATAACACAAAAATGAGATATGCTCTTTTAATGATAATAACAAATAATCCAATCAAACAAATCAAAATATACAAAGGCAACATGTACCACCCCACCATTAATGACAATGACAACCAATTCTTTTTCCACATCAACTAAAGTGAAACAAATATATATGATATTACAAAAGATGTGCAACCATGTTATATAAGACCAGTAATGGCACATTATGAAGCATTTTACAACCTTAATAACCAATATCATACACTTTTTGATTATATAATGCTTAAAGTATTATTAAATCCTTACAAAATTCATATATTTACAATTGAAAGTGGTGGAATAAACAACTTTTTATTACTAAACTAATATGTTGACTTGTAAAACACCACAACCATTTTATTGAAACAAGTACAAAACTTCCAATAGTTGTCCTTATAGCATACACAACCAAAGCTACATTGAACATTAGAGAAATAATATTACACTCAACCTTACATCATCCACTAATTACAAATACTTGAACAAGCTTATCTATACAAAAACTAGACACATTAGCAACATCACCAAAAACTTACTTCTTGTCATGTATAACATCTCATTAGTTAGTAGCAATATGTTAAGAAAATATAAACCTACACTTACATCCAATCCAACACAATCACAACTCATTAAATAACTTAAATAGAGTATTATATAACCCTATAGAGTACAAGACCACCTCTCTTCAATCAACCATTCTTGAGATCTTGACTCGCCGCTAAAGTAGCAACATCCCCCTTTTGGATAAAGTTTTGACTGAGGAAGAATTGCGCATTGCCAGTCGCTTTGCAAGACCTTCCTTGCTTTCTAACCTAGGTATTCATCTTTGTGGGCCACCAATCCAACCATTTGACTAGAATGCCTTTGCAAAACTGCAGGGACAACATTTGAGCAAGATCCCCACTTGAAATTGCTCACAAGCATAGTGGACCAAGGGACATTGTCATAGATAGTAGTTGATTGCTAGCATTATAGACTGGTACATTCAGGCTACAAGGTACAACCATGCTATAGACCTTTAGGATGTAACCATAGAGCAAAAACTCGTTGAAGGATTTGGATAGAGCTCATCCACTCTCCATCGGAAATGGGAGAGGATATAAAGTGGCTCTAAGAGGATGAGGAAGAGAGGCCTTTCTATGGACTTGGGACTTAATTTCTACACTACCTCTCGGATGGCTTGATATTATTGCCCAGTAGATTGGTTATTTACACAACCTTTGTATTTGTGATGTAATCTTGATATAATTCCTTCTTTGTATTTTAGCCAAAGGAGATTTTCGCTGAGGTGCTACTAGCAGAAATTTTCTTTTCTTTAAAATAAGAACAGTCGGGCTTATTTTACATAATAAAAAGCCAACACATTTGTAGACTACTGATTTTGTTGAAGATCTTTAACACAACCAATGTGTCAAACTAATATACAATTTATACACAATAAACAAAAGCATGTGCACACACACACAAATATACACCTCGTAACAAAATGTTTCCGACAACTGCCAAAAGACATTCTACAAACAACATGCCCTTTTTACAAAAATAAGCAAAAGGATGAACACAAAAAAGAAACTACTGAACAAATACAAGAACCCATTATCCTGCAAAGTAAAGACGAATTACTGTCGTTATTCCCCAAAACAGTACACAAATTCCTACTGACCCCTATGTAACAGTTACATTACACAACATTTTACTGGAGCATGCTTACTGAAATACATGCAAAGAATATTAATATACTTGATGGCCTCATAAATGGCACCAACTGTAAATTTAGAGAACACAGCAATAAGCAAAACAGCGTTTGCTCATGAGTCATGTTCTTTGCAAGAACTCTGAACTCCAGCTCTATGCAACAAGAGAATATTGTATTACAGTTAAACGCATCAACAACTGTTCACAGATCTTGATGTTCCTACTTTTGCAAATTCTAACCTGTCTTCAGGACCCTAATGCTTAACAAGAAAATTACAAAGGAGAGATTGGAACAAGTACCAGTGATCAAACTCAGGAGCCAAAATGCTCGTTGCTCTTCTTAGAGGAGGGTTTTAACAAGTTTATATGAACAATATACCTCGCTCTATATAAGATGTTTGTATGAGTCTGCTGTAAGGGCAGCCAAAAGAATCCTTGCATATTTGGTTAGAACCATTACATAGCCCTTTCTATATGGCAGTGTGTCTTATCTTGGTCCTTGGATACAGCTATTTTTCAACCAACATACCCTGCTTCAAATATACAGAGCACATAATGCTACAGAAACCCCTGTATACCAGTTTTGATGATCCCAGAAGCACAGGAAGCTTCTGCAAATTCTTCCATCAAAATATGTACAGCTACTAGATCACCAATGATGCTGATCTGCTTTGAATCCATCAATTTAAGAGGCTTTAAAACGTAAGGAAACTATGCAAATTGATATGAAGCAAAGCAATGTCCACTCTGGCCTTCCATTATTGCCTTCAGCTCCAGTTTCTGAAACGGGCTGCAGATTGGAAGGTGCAGTCATAATATTTGCACAATGTAAGTCTTAAAAATTCATTCAAATCCATCACAACATAAATCCCAGTTTATACAATTGATGTATACCTGCTGTTAGGGTCATAGTAAAACCCATCTACTGAACCATCACTGCGAGAAAAACATACATAATAGAAGCCAGCAATTGTCAACCCACAGTCTGCACTTACATTCACAAAGAACTTTTCCTTCCATCTCTGCAAAGGTAAAACAGACAAGGAAGCTGTAGTCTGTCATACATGGAGTTAACATGTACATGCATGGAAATAAATGTGATTTATGTGTACTGACATCAAAGTGCGATGTGCTAAATGATGATCAGCAAGATACTGTGCAGAAAAGCTAAAGTGATGTACAATACAATGCCCCTATAGGGATACAATAAGAAGAGGATGGGGTGGATGTATGAAGCAATACATGGCTAGCTGTGTGATTGAATAATGATTCACTAATGACTATCTCCACCTGGTCAAATTCAGTGGGTATAGTATGTCATACATCCTTGAAGAGATAGTGGGGGGTAGCATCTAGACAAATCCCTCAGCTCTGTCATGTACTACTTGTGTTGCTAGTGGATCTTTCTCATCTCTTTCTGGTGTAGCTTGGCTGTCAAGTACCTCTATGGTTAAAGTCGGCATGCCACTCTAACCGCCTCAGCCCTCTCAGCTGTCACCCCTCTTTGTGTCGGTGCAGTGTGTGGTCAATGTCAAGTAGAGAGAATAGATTAGTGAGTTGTAATTGTCTCTACAAAGTGTCTGGTTGCAGTAATGATGTGCAGAGCCTCTAAATCTCAAGAAGGAACTCACCCAAGGGATGTTGGTTTGGGGA